>NC_064293.1:1712744-1755609 GCF_019186545.1 Solanum stenotomum
CCCCCCCCCCCCCAATCAATTCTTTTTTAAAAAAATAAATTTGAAAAATATTTCAGGATTGGAAGTTTGGGTCAGATCTCACAGTCGGATTTTTGAATGATCGTTGTAGTCGTGTCCTAGTTCGGGTGTCAGGATCAAGTCCTAGATTGATTATCGGGGTTAATTTCTGGGTCAGAAATTATTTTTCTAAAGAGTATTTTCTAGTCTCAAGCCAAAAATAAAAGATATTTTCTAGAAAATGTTTTTCATTCACCAACCAAACATTAAAAAATATTTTCTACTCACCAATCAAACATGAAAAAATAAGTTAAAAATCCACTTGTTTTCCAAGAAAACATTTTCCTTCATACCAAACACACCATAAGTTATATACATATGGATAAACACATATTTGCCTAAAATAAAATCTATTATAAATTAAAATAATAGGGATCAAGTACATAAAAATATATATTTTCAAATTAGTGTTGATTATATCATATAGTTCGACTTGATTTTGATTGTTATCGATTTGGGTTATCAATATTTGAATTGTAATATTGCTAAAATGATAACTGAACCAACACTATATTGATTATTATTTCTTAAATTTAGTGATACGATACAATAAAATTTAAGTAACAATCAAAATAAATATTTTATTTAAACTAACAACACTACAATACAATAGATGATAACCATGAAACAAGTTGTTAATGTATGTATGTATCGTGTGTTGGATTTTAAAGGTGTGAATGGAAAATGAAGAATTGTGACTTTTCTAAATGGTTGTGACTTTTCTAAAGTTCTATAACCTTTTCAAAAGATTGTACATTTTCTAAAGGGTTGTGACTTTTCTAAAAGGTTGTGCCTTTTTCAAAGGGTTGTGACCTTTCCGAAATGTTGTCCTTTTTTAAAGGGTTGTGACCTCTCCTATAAGACACAACTAACACCTTTTCATACTGCTCTTTGTTGCCTATAAATAGAGGGGGTTTCTCCCATTTTTTAAAATAGAATTTCCTCCTTCTTCTTCACACATTTTCTTCCTAGCAAAGTAGAGTCTTTGTGTGATTTCGTTGCTGCCTTTTGAGTTTGCTGAAGTTATTGAAGTTTGAGGTGCCGCTACTTCTTTAAAAGGATTAACCGTTTTATACGGGGAGGAAATAATTCACAACCTCGGGTGCATTGAGAGGGTTAAATTCCTTAAGGACACACAATAAATTCCGTGTACTCAGATGTTTTCTTTCTTTCTTTCTTTTCAGGGCTATAGTATTTATGATTTACTATAATACTGAATACATGAAGCGACAAACTTAAGAAATTTATTAATATATTGCTGGTATTTTCTGTGGTCTACTTTGTTGGAGAAATTTTTTATAAGAAAGAGGATCATTTTATCATATGATAAACTAAATTTGGGATGAGCAGTTATACTTTAATATGCTACTGATGTGATTATTTGCAATCTCTAAAGCTTTAACTTACTGAGTGTGACCGAGGAAGAAGATAACAAATAAGTTCGGTTGCCAACTCAAATGAATAAGCTGGCCTCAAAAATGAGATTTCATTTATGTAATTTGGTAGTGTACCAAATGGGTCACATTTTGAGAAGTGTGAATTTCCATTTTAAAGATGTTCAAGGAAATTTATAATATTATTTTTTGGTCAGGTTTGAAGATTAAAATTTGTGTACTTTTCTATTCCGTGTGAAATTTGATTGTGTCTAATTTTTAGAGACTATAATCTTCTGATTTTCTTACTCCTTCGGTTTAAAGAATATAAAAATGTTACCGAATAAATTAGACGGTATATTTGGTTAAAAAAATATAGAAACTTCACCACTTTAGTAATCACTCTGTTTGAATGAATATTTCGACTTCAAGAGTATAAAAGACTTTGTCAGGAATATTAACGCTAAATGATTCGAAGAATATAAAAAAAAACTGCATCGTTAACTAGAAATAGTGTAGTATATTTGGTTTATGGAGATTAAAACCTCTTGATTTCTACTCCGTCTAAATATGAAACTGATTTGAAGTCATAAAAACTTTGTCAGTATTCAAAGTTCATTCGATTGACGTTCTGAAGAATATAAAAACGCTAGAAATAAGTTGTACAAAAAACTAGTCTTTATTGTTAGTATTCTAATTACTAAGTGGTATGTCTAATTGTGACAAAAAGATTAAAAAAAAGGATTAGTGCATAAAGTCAGTGATTTTGTGCCTACAATGAGTGCCTCTATGAATTAAACTTTACATTTTGTAATTATTGTCAAAGGGAATTGGAGCACTAACAATTTTTTTTGTAGAATACTATCTCCAAAAGAGGCTTCATGCTGCTAATGTGTATTTTGATGGTATACAATTTGAAAACATTGAAAAAAATATGTGAAAAATTATTTTCAAATACTTGAATTTTATTTTGATATCATATTTGAAATGAGGGTATTCTTTGCTTGTGATAAAAACAAAATTAGACTTGATTTCTAATTTAAATGTGGAAGCACAAGATTGATAATGTGGTAATTGAATTTCTCTTCACTAGTATATCATATGATTAGTATAAAACTACCAAATTAAACATATACTTGTCCAAAAGAGTTGTGTTATCTTATGAAAGAGTGTGACTTAAAATATTATGATTTTTCATGAAAATATGTGTCTATTAAAATTCAAATATTCGTATAGTCATGAATATTGGTGAAAAGTCTTCTTCCATGTTTGTGTTGTAAAAGAATCATTCAATTCATTTGCTCTTATGGGACTCGATGAGACTATGTTCATGGGTAGTTCTGCAATAGTCAGAATTGAAGGTTATGAAAAGGTCCCTCTGAAAAGGATATCTGGTAAGTGGTGACTTTAATAATGTTTGTATATGACAAATTTATAATAAGTAAGAACAAAATATCTGTAAAAAGTTACCTCACGAAGGGTCTTAGCCATCACTATCTGGCAACGACACCATTTTTATAACGCTCAAAATTACTCTCCAATATAGATAGAAGAGTAAGTGGTTGCTAGAAATTAAAAATACCCAAAAAGAGTGTCACGCCCTGAGGCTACCCCCTTGACGTAAACATGGGACCTAGGATCATGAGTGACTCCAAGCTAACCCTAAGCTGGCATGACATAAGCATACCTAAACAGATACTGTGCAGAAGCTAAAAACATGAGATAAGCTAAATGATATGGAATACCCAATCTAAGTCTGAATATATAAATACTGAAATAGAGTTTAAGATACTGAACTATAACTCAAATACTAAAGCTGAATCTGTCTATGTCTGAAATAAGCCTCTAACTGACTAGAGATGCTTTGACATGTCCCCAGCTAACTCTAGTAAAACTGAAACTAAAATGAAAGACTGAAATATAAAGAACATGTCTATCATCCTCGAAGAATGAGGGCTCACCACTGATACTGCTGAATACGGATCGGGAACTGATTTACATGTGATCTGAATGCTGAGGACCTGAACCTACATCACAAAAAGATGTAGCGCATAGTATGCGTCAGTACTTGAAAGGTACTGAGTATGCAGGATAAGGATAAAACTGAACAAGCATATAACTGAACAAAGCATACTGAGCAATAATATAATCTAAATATGATAAAGATACTGAGATATACTGAATATGAACTAAACTAAATGCAATAACCAAGTACATAACATGTTGAAGCTGAATACTGAAATATAACTGAGAAACTGGTCAATGTACTAGAATATGACTGTGGGAGCTACTATTAACCGACATAAAACCATATAAGCTAAATATGGAGTCCGATGTATACGCCCCATCGACAGGACCAAATATACCTTGCCAAGGGTATAGAGGCATGATGACTGGCATGATCACTAAATATGGTGCCCACAAAGGGGACGTATAAACCTACGGGGGCACGTAGTTCTAGTACTATGAGGGTGACTGACCCTAGTTCAACCACTACAAAAAAATAGTGCTTATTGAGACGGTTTTTAAGACTTATTACGGCGGTTTTGAACCGTCACAAAGTACTATAACGACGTTTTCTAAAAATGCCGCAATCCCGTCTGTCACAAATATATTACGCGATTTTTTGAAAAATGTCGTAATATATATGTAATAACCATCGTAATATCCCGTTGTTTGCGACCTTTTTTGTTTTATAAAATGGCGGTTAGAAATCGCTGTAATTGGAAAAAAGAGAAAACTTGCAACAATTTAAAAACGTCGTAGTGTTAGTTCTTGACTGAATAATTTTATTACAATAATTAATTTTTTCAATTTTTTCCATCCAAGTTTACATCCTATTTATTGAATCATATACATTTAAACTCTTATAATTAGTATTTTTAACCAAGCATAAAAGATCAAATAAGCAAAATATTCATTATATAAAACAAAAGCACTCTAAAATTACAGCATCAAAATACTAATATTTTGGAGTGTTATTACTTATTCGATGATCCAAAATTATATCATCTAAATATTAGTTTCAAAGTGCAATTTAGCAAAGTATTAAAAAAAAGGGTCCTAAAATGATTTCCATTCGATGCTTTGTCCATCATCTTTGTTACTTCCTAAAGATTTCTAATTGATGCTTGGTTCATCATCATCATGCCTGAAAAAGGGATAAAAAAGAAGAGAAACAAGACTTATATATGTGTTCAAAAGAAAATATGAAATTAAGAGATTCCTCCAACTTGTGACAATAAAGTGACATTCACCCGAAGCATATTTATATAATTTAAAGTGACAAAGAGTACAAATCTCCTAGACAGTTTAAGCACTCGTTCAATTTGTTTATCCTGCTATCTTTCTTTAGTTCGCTTAATGTCTCTTTTCTCTTTTGGTGACTCTTTAATTCTAACCTTTTACGTGACATTATTTAAGATCACAAGATTCATGAGCATTGGTTTAAAATCACAAGATTTGAAAGTATTATTTAGTTTTTTAAACTTGGTGTCATATCAAAATGAGACAAACAAATTGAAAGAGAAAGACTATTATGTTGAAGCCAAACCAATGAACCATCAACCTATTTTTGGTTAACTGCACCCTTATACTCTACTTTCTCCTCTGCTACACAATTTGTTACCAAAAGAATTACAAGTTAACCATTCAGAAGGTGAGTAGCTGGTCGTTTTGAAGAATAAAGAAATGATGCCAACAAACTTTGCTTCAGAAGAAGGTAAGTTATGAGCTGGCAAGTCGATCTTTTTAAAAGGAACAGAAACGTTTGAGAGAAAGCCTAGTTGATTAGGAAGAGAATATTGATTCCTTTCTTCATTTAAAATATCATTGCATCCCATCATGTATACACGCTAAAACTAGAGGTTATTAGAAACTGCATCTAACTAATTACAGTTGTGCACATGATTTGCACTTTATGGTACACTAGCCCATCTATTCCAATCTTGTCTAACTTAGACAACTCTCCCTTTTTCAATCAGTGTCTTGTTTGTTTCGTTAACACAATTTGCTAGACAACTACTAGCTAGTTGATAGTATTATTTCAATGACCTTATGTTGTTGTAACAATTCTGACATAAACCATAGAACACTACAAGAAGATGCACTTTCAGATATGGGAAGGGACATGTTCAAAATAAGTATCGATTAATCATGAATAGGAAGAATACTTACCCCAATCTCCCTAGCTACTTCAGCTACATAACTTCCATCTTTTCTCTTATGAGTTTCAGTCCACATTTTACCTCGATCAATATCTTTTCCCTTTGCCTTCTGAAATTTTCAAATTGAAAAACATTAGTAAGTAATTTAAAAAAAATGTGTTGTCACAACATAACCAGATCAGAATATTCAGTCGAGCCTGATTGATCTTATCAGACTTGAGAACCAAGCGTAATGAGAATTCCAAGTTTCCAACCAAATAAAGGGACAAAGAGAAGGAAAAAAGATATTACCAGAAGACGCCAGTCAACGAGACAATGTTCATCAACCAAATGTCAAGATACATTTTGATCTACTTGGACATTGTCTTTAACCTGCGAGATGAATTTCATAAGCTGCTCAGAACTTCAACTTTTCAACACCAATTAGTGCTCTTTTAGTCACCTTCGAAACATCTGGCTTAATATATAACATTCAGTTAATGAGAAATAACCTCCCAACCCCAGATCTATCTGGCCTCCTTCTCTGTTACCAAAGGCATGGATAGTACTCCTTTTATTGGAATGATTATTGAAACATTAGCTAACGATTGAAGTGTTTATTCAAATACACATACCTCCACTCTCATCACTTCTTTACTGAAACTAAGATAAATTATCTGAAAAAGGTAACTCAAAGCGTGCAACCATCATTAACCTTTCCTATTCTATGAACTTACTATTATTGTGAAAAGTAGGTACTAATATTTTATAAACTTCTTTAAATTCTTCAATGAGATGAAGTACTACTGTGTCAGAAACAATGAACAGAGAATAAAGTTTGGATTTGTTAAAGAAGAGACTAAAAATTTATCAACATTTTAAACATGGAGAAGAAGGATGATTATAGGTCTAAAGCCAAAAGTAAGGGATGATTTTGGGCTATTTCTCGCTACAACCACATCTCTGCTCAACAAACAACAAAGACCGGGAATCTTCTGCCTATTGATAAACAATCAACTCTCAATGCGGACAACTGAGCACCACATGCATGAACTGTAACAAATCTCTACAATCTCAAACATGCATGAATTCTAAAAAAAAGCTTACCTATCAACTTACCACCATTTCAGATTGAACGAAAAAAAGCTTTGCTGGTGAAGAGATGGTGATGGCGGCTTCTTTTCTAGTGAGCGATAAAATTCAAATTGAAAAGTTTTACAATGAAATTGAGAAGCCTATCCTTGTAGATATGAGCTTATCTACAGTATACGCCATGGATCGAGAGCTAATTTTGGCGATCGATTTGAGAACATTGAGAGCTAATTTGGGCGATTGATTTGGAAGATATAGATATATATACCTTACAAAGACTGATTTGGGGATTGATTCAAAGTGGAAGAGAGAATGAAAATCGTTTGACTGATTTGCTAAATTGATTTCTTTGTAATTAAGGAAACTAGATAATGAAATTAAGGAAAATAGAGTAAATTAAGGAAAATATATTGACATATAAAAGAAAAGAAAATTTGTTGGGAAAATTTAAATATAACTGGTGTTTCAAAACGCCGCAATTTAGGTGATAACCGCCGCTATTGCATATTTAATATGACGTATAAAAATCGTCGTATTATTTTACATTAGCAACGGTTCTGTGAAACCGTCATAATATAACTGTCGCAATATTTTCCTTTTTTTGTAGTGAACTCGGTGTTAAGCCTACTCCCAACTGGAAATGTAAACAATACAACATAACTGAAATATACTGAATAGCTCGATATTCTGACATGGTTACTGAAAATGCAATATTAAATGCTGTTAATGAAACATTTGAGAACTGAGGCATGTACGTCTGTTTTTGTCCTAGCTAGTGCAATTCATGAACTAAACGAATCTACACAACTAGGGTTATGAATTTCATGCAAGGAACGAAGCAACAATGTTACAACAACATGAAAATCTAATTGGGAAAATTCTAACAACTAAATCACAACAATTTCTAACATTCAAGAAACCCTAGGTCTAGATAATATGAAGGCAATCAAGAATCTGACCGAATTCTAGGGACCCAGTGGATGAAAGGAATCCACTAGTGAAATCCCACATACCTAGGTGAAGAATTCCATAGAGAAATCTTTCAATTTCGGGGATGGAACTGAGGAAAACTTGTTGCGTTCTTGGGAAGGTTTAGTCGACTGTTTCTTTTCTTTTTACTCTGGTTTGATCGAATTTTGGTGAATGATTCGCTTAGGGTAGGTTCTGATTTAGTTACTAGGCTTAAACTAACCAAAACATCATAGTTTAGGGGTTAAACAACGTAGTTTAGGTGTCCAACGCATAGGAGAAAAGACCAAATGACCCTCACTTAAATTCTGTCGAAGCCACCGATGGCCCCTGACCGACGAATCGTGGACAGACCGACGGTCCGTTCTGGCAGGGTATCATTGGTGTCTGGACATGTACTTGAGGGCAACAATCCACGGACCTGGACCACGGCCCGTGGTCTGACCTACAACCCGTGGATCGTGCCTTGGTTGTATTTCCTGGGGTTATAGGGAGGGAGTTGCAGGTGGGCAACCACGGACCCCACCTACTGTAACACCTCGGAAAAAAATAGGTGAAACTAGAGCCTTACGAGTGTGTTGTTGAGTTTTATGTTGTAAAAGGAGCTCCCAAGCTTAGGTTGAGGGGTTTAGGGGTTAAACGTCAAGGTATGACCCCCCAAGGACCAACCAAGGGTCCTTGAGGAGGACCCTAAAGTCTAACCCCCATAGCTGCCAAAGAACAAAAGCTATAAAAAAATGAGGACCTACGGATGGGACCTACGCCCCGTAGGTCCATCCACTCCCCTTGGAACCTATCCGTAGGTCAAGGATCCAAATGCCAAGTTCCTGAACCAAACCACGGACGTGCAGTATGGGGAGTCACCCCACTCACAGTCCGTGGGTCGGCAGGTGTAGGTCAACACTGAAAAGGCTGCCTAGGTTAGGCCATTAGAGGGGCAATCTAGTAAATTCCTAATTAATTAGTTATGGGTTGGGGATGGTTTATATTATTTTATTTCACTTATTTAAGACTTTTAAAGTCATTAAACTCCCTTTTACAACTCATTATTCCCAAAACTCAAAAATAGAAATCCCCTCTTCTCCAAATATTCTCTCTCTAGAAACCTACATTGAAGAAGAAGAAGTCAAGGTTTGGAGTTCAAGAGTTCATATTTCTCACTCAATTTCGTGGAGTTTCTTCAATCAAGGTATGGTAGTCTTCATCCTTGGTTAAGTTCAATCCAAGGAGTCCCTTCAAAACTCTATTTCTCAAAGTTGAAATTCTCCAAAACCTTGGGTTTTCAATCTATGGCATGGATTCACTTTCAAAACGATTTCAAAGTGTTTATTGTCTTATATGATGATCAATTTGATGAATTACTACTGTTTTTATGATGAATTACCTATGAATCCATGAATTCCCTTATTTTGTCAAATTGGATCTCAAAGTGTGGGTGATGATTGATGTGGGTAGATTGTGATCAAATTATGCATGTAGTAGTTAATCTAATTGAAATATGTGAATATCCATGTATATAATAGTGATGCAAGATGTGAATCATGAATTGTGATCTAGGGTTCTTGAAGAGCTATGAATGAAGAACCTATACATGACTATGAGAATTTTGTATATGCTTTGTGATTTCAATGAAAGTAATGTGATCATGTCTAGAATGCAATTGTGTTATAATTGAAAGGTTATTCTCAATTTAACACTTATGAATGATGATGATAGATGTGAAAGGTTATTCTCACATACACACACTCATGAATGAAGAATGAATGAAGTTTTAAGATTATGTTAATGATGATGTGTTGATTGAAAGGCTATTCTCAATTGTACACTAATGAATGATAATGACATGTTGTGAAAGGACTTTTCTCACAATATGGGGATTCTTAGTTGAAAGGTTATTCTCACCTTTGAATCTATGAGATATCTAATGAATGAATGTTGGGACTGAGATGGATACTCATACGTGAGTTGAGGCATGGTATTTAGTATCAATATTTTATCCCATAATAATGAACGAAAGTAATGAATGTCAAGTACTCCGTGGGGAATAATGCTAAGCACCGAGTGGATGTTGATTGAGATGGATACTCACACGTGAGTTGAGACGGGGTATCTAGTAACAATCTTTTGAGATGGATGCCCATACGTGAGTTGAGGCGGGGTATCTAGTAGCAATATCCTTATCCCATAACTATGTGCCCACATAGGTTATTAGCTAGCGGATCCACCTAAGATAAATGTTAACGGACCTACCTTAGGCAAGTAGGAATCCCTTATTCGGTGTGGGCAACATTGGGATTCCATGTTTTGCTCACATGGTCTATGTCGGTTAAGGCTTACCCCCACAAAGAATGATAATGAACTATGGCTCCTCAAGAATGCACTACTTAGTGTGGGTGGTAGTATAGGATGCCATTCATGCATTGCACAAGTAGGCTTTGAGAATAGTCATGGTGTGTTCCTTTATGTTATAATGTGTTATGACCAAGGATATGAGTTAGGTACTATGGTTACTCAAGAAGTTCGATGAAGCGTGGGTGGTATTATGGGATGCCATTCATGCATTGCACGAGTAGGCTTTGAGAGGCCTATGATGTGTTTCTCAATGCCATAATGTTAAGTGAAATGAATGAGTTTATGATGATGCTAATGAGAATGTTGATTTAATGTCTAATGAAATTAATGTGCTTATAATGATGCTAATGAGAATGTTGACTTGAAGGCTTAATGTAATGATGAATGCTTAACTTGGAAATGTTATTATGAGTTACTTTCCTTGTCATGACTTATGAAATGTGAATGTTCCTTATCTATGATTATTGACTAAAGATGAGAACGAAGAATGGTAAGCATGTTATGGTGGCCTCAATGTGGTACATAGTATGAATGGTATTATGGGATTCCATTCATACATTGTACAAGTATAACTTAGGATTACTTAAGGTGATGAGTCTAATGCGATGAAATGGCTTATATGTTAAATGTGATTGTATATTATGCCTTTTATACTAAAGTTCATGATGTTTCTCAAAATTGGCATATAGCATGGTTTTCAGCCAAAATGTCCTTTTTAAGCATGACTTTTGCATGGCTATCATACTTAGTACATTTTTGTGTGCTAACCCATATTTCTTCTATTTTTACTACAAAGTGTAGGTTCCGGCATTTGAGTTGATTCCTTCTAGTTCAAAGGGCTTGGATTGAGTTCTTCCAAATCTTATGGTATGTCCTCATGGATCCGAGGACAAGTGCGTTATAGATGTTTCATGTCTTTCATTGTACTAGATACTCTTAGACTTTCTATTGTAAGGTTTGTGACCCTACTTTTGATTCAAGATGTTTTTAGATGGCCATGTGAGACAAGTAGACTTCCGATGTTTTAAATGTTATTTTCGATTGTATGGATTTAAAGAAAAGTTTTAAATTCCACACTATTTCATATGTTTTATGTTATGAATGCTAAGAGGCTTGCATGAGGCTCTTCAAAGTCTTGTACGCAGTGTCACGTCCGGAGTGTAGGCTCAGGTCGTGACACCTACGGTTCGTGGGTCACCCTATGGCCCGTAGGTGTCCCCCGTTTGTGGCACCTACAACTTCTGAAAATCTACTTTTTTCCCCTTTTTGAATCAAGGTTGTTACAAAGAGAGTCGGGATCAAATCCCAAAATGAGTGATATAATTGTAAGGATTCAATTAGGAATTTAAGATGCAGGCAAATTCATTGTAGTAATTAGGACAAATGGGTGGATAATTCCACCAAATTTAATAAAAGTATTTTGGTATTAATTATCATAATTCAACTTCCCACTTCTATGTAGGAATGTTAATCTCTTGAGTCATCCCTCCCGATTTCTAATTTTCTACCTTCACTTGTTGGCAATTAGGGCACTTAGCCACAAAATATGCTATATCCCTTTTTCATGCCATTCCACCAAAAGACTTCCCACAGATCACGGTACATCTTAGTGGCACCTGGATGAATAGAATATCTGGAATTATGGGCTTTTGTAAGGATCTCCTGTCTCAACTCACCCACCTTAGGAACACATAAACGACCCTGGTAGCGAAGCACACCATCTCCTCCTTGGGAGAAAACCTCAACTTTCTACTGATGAACTGCACCCTTTAATTGAAGAAATATCAAATCACTGTCTTGTTTTTCCTTAACCTCCACTACCAATGAAACTTCTGATCCATTTTGATCTATCACATCATCACCCGATATATTCATAAGGAAAACTCCTAAGCGAGAAAGCCGGTGAACATCTTTTGCTAATTCTTTTATGTCTTTCTCAACATGTGCTACACTACCCATAGATAGTATGCTAAGGGCATCAGCTACTACATTGGCCTTACCAGGATGGTAAAGCACATTAATATCATAGTCCTTGAGGAATTCAAGTCATCTCCTCTGGTGAAAATTTAACTCTTTCTAGGTGAACACGTACTGAAAGCTTTTATGGTCTGTGAACACATCTACGTGAACACCATACAAGTAATGTCTCCAAATCTTTAGGGCAAATACTACGGCCTCAAGCTCAAGGTCATGAGTTGGATAGTTCTTCTTATGCACCTTAAGTTATATAGAAGCATAAGATATAATCTTACCTCGTTGCATCAACATACAACCCAAGCCGACTTTGGATGCATCATAGTAGATCACATATCCGTCTGAACCNGAACACCATACAAGTAATGTCTCCAAATCTTTAGGGCAAATACTACGGCCTCAAGCTCAAGGTCATGAGTTGGATAGTTCTTCTTATGCACCTTAAGTTGTATAGAAGCATAAGATATAATCTTACCTCATTGCACCAACATACAACCCAGGCCAACTCTGGATGCATCATAGTAGATCACATATCCGTCTGAACCCTCTGGTAGAGTCAAAACAGAAGTTGTAGTCAACCTAGTTTTCAGCTCTGAGAAGCTCTTCTCACACTCATCTGACCACTAAAACTTAACCTGTTTCTGAGTCAACTTAGTCAATGGAGAAACTATGGATGAAAATCCTTCCATAAACTTCTGTAGTAACCGGCTAAACCCAAGAAAATTTTGATATCTGTTGGAGAGGTGGGTCTGGGACCATTGCTTCACTGCCTCTATTTTCTGAGAATCCACTCAGATCCCTTCGCTAGACACTACATGCCCAAGGAAAGCAATTGATTGTAACCAAAACTCATATTTGCTAAACTTAGCGAATAACTGGCGATCCTTGAGAGTTTGCAGGACAACACTCAAATGACTCGCATGTTCTTCCTCATTCCTAGAGTAAATGAGAATATCATCAATAAAGGCGATAACGAACAAGTCCAAACACTGATTGAACACCTTGTTCCTTAAATCCATGAAAGTTGTAGGAGCATTTGTTAGTCCAAATGACATAACTACAAATTCATAATGACCATACCAAATTCTAAAGGTTGTTTTCACGATGTCACTATCTCTAACTCTAAGCTGATGATAACCGAATTTGAGGTCTATCTTAGAAAAATGACTAGCACCTTGAAGTTGGTCGAACAAGTCATCAATCATGGGGATAAGGTACTTATTCTTGATTGTGACTTTGTTCAATTGTCGATAGTCAATGCACATCCTGAGAGAACCTTCTTTCTTTTTCACAAACAACACTTGAGCACCCCATAGGAAAATACTGGGTCTGATGAAGCCCTTATCTAGAAGGTCTTTCAACTGCTCTTTTAATTTTTTAAGCTCAACTGGAGCCATTCTGTAAGGAGGAATTAAAACAGGCTGGGTATCTGGAAGGAGATCAATTCTGAAGTCTATTTCCCTTTTAGGAGAAACTTCGGGAAGATCTTCTGTAAACACTTCTGGAAACTCATTTACTACTGGAACTGACTCAAGAGTTGGGGTTTCGGAGCTTGAATCCTTAACCCAAACTAGATGATAGAGATACCCTTTAGAGATCATCTTTCTGGCCTTAAGGTAAGAGATAAATTGATCCACAGGCACTGAGCTACTATCCTTCCATTCTAAGATTGGCTCGTCTCGAAATTGGAAACGAACGATCCTAGTTCTACAATTGACTAAGGCATAACATGAATGTAACCAATCCACGCCTAGAATAGTACCAAAGTCTACCATTTCTAACTCTACCAGATCTGTTGAGGTGACTTTTTAAGAGACTGTGACGGGGCAATTTCTCTATACCCCTCTAGCTATAACTGGGTCACCAACTGGATTAGAGACTGAGAAGGGTTCTGAAAGAGTTTCTGGACTGACACCAAAGTTCACTGCTATATATGGAGTAAAAAGGAAAGAGCAGCCCTGATGAGTCCACATTTTGGACTCATTTAGGGATTTATTTGGATGGATTTAGTGTCCTCAAATACTTATTTTGTGCCAATAACTGATGTAAAATCCTTGATTTCCAGGTATTTGGATTGAGGAACAAAGCATGGACACTAACGAGCAACAAGGAACAAGGCAGCTGAAAGAATGAAGAAAAAAAGGTTTGTTGATCGCCCAATCCATTGGGCGAATCGCCGAGTGGCTATTACCTCGCCTAAAGTTCCAGTGTGCCAAGCCCTGAAGGAGAAAACCAAGTCGGCGAGAGAAAGGAGCAGTCGGCGTGTCACCGAACAGTTACGCAATGCAATGATTGGATCGCCCAAAGTTACAGAACTTGAAGATGTTGAAGGCCAAAGTAAAAGGACGATCGAACTGACCAAAGGGCGGATCACCGAGCTGATCGGCGATCCGGACTTATTGCGCCGAATGGTGCTTCGCAACATATTTTTGGGGATTATAAATACATTTTTTAGAATTTCAGTTTGAACTCTGAGTATTGAGACAAAAACTTTTCCTTAGCTTTGAAGAATTGAAATTTTCCATTTTTGAGAAATTGGAAGTGGATCTTTGAGATTCTTCAATTTGGACCTTCGTAATTACGAAATTAATCTTACCCAGTTGATGAAAACACAATTTGGTAACGATTTCTATCTTTTTATGATGTTTAGCTAAAACCCCAATTCTTGGGGGTGTGATTATAGGTTGATTTGGCTTGTGGGTATTGCTAATTTTTAGTTTAAATGTTGTTTAAAAGTGTTTTCAATTAGTAATTGTGGTTCAATTTAAAGGGTTGTAGTTGCAAATGCAACTCTACCTTCGTGTTTTTGGCTTACTCGAGAGAGAGGTTTTAAAACTAAGATTACTGAATTGATGGTCTGTGGGTATTGGGTTGTCATAGGTTTAGCTCGAGAGAGTGAATCCTAAACCCATTTCCACACATTCAGCTCGAGAGAGTGAATGGACTAAAGCATAGGCTGTTCTTATTTGTATGCTTATTAGTGTTGGAGAGAAACCGACTTGATTCGGGATAAATTGTTTGAGAGAAAGTTTATCCCCACTAAAGTCTAGCTTATTCACTGATTTACAACTATTTACTAACAGTTGCAATCACATCTCAAGAACCCGTCTCAATATTGTTATTTTCGTGTTATTTGTTGTTGTTGTAGCTGATAGTTAAAACCAAAACCCCTTTTATTTGACATTCGTGTCACCCCTAATTTGAATTATGTTTGTATTCGTAAATAGCTATTCCTATGATTGACTTGAGCATATTCGCACTTTACTATTGATTCTTAACTACGTACCACTTCTTGTGGGATTCGACCCAACTCATTTAGTTGGGTTATATTACTAAGTAATGATCGTTGACACTTAGAATTGGATGAAGTGTCCTAATACGTGAAATCAAAATGGCGTCGGTGCCGGAGAGTGGTCTTGATTGAGAATTTTTAGTTAAGTTGAATTTTGTTCTTGTTAGTCATAGTTGAATCTACTTACTTTTAGTTTTGGTTTGCGTGTTGCCTGTTTACACATAATAAAAGAACAGATCTTGTAGCAACAAAAAACTAATGGACCACCCTCCTTTGGAAATGATGATGCTTAGGGATAAAATCCTAAGTTTCAGTAAATTGGAGGGTGAGTCAGTTTGCGAGTTGTGGCAACGGTTTAAGGCTCTCTTGTAGCAATTCCCAACTTATGGAATCCAGAAAAGATGCTTCTAGAATGCTTCTATAGAGGTCTTGGTCCTGAAAATAGAAGCACAACTGATCAACTCTTCTCAGATTGTTTGATACAATAACCCCATGAAACAGTAGCCCAACTCCTTGATGGCATAATTAAGACCAACAATGAGACATAAAAAGACAGAGAATTGGCCGCATTGTTGACTCAGCTGGATGCCTTGGCCAAGAAAGTCATGGAATTAGAGGTGATGTGCAAAAGAAAAGATAGATGCATACCTCCTTATGAGCGAAGAAAACCTAAGGACAATGAGGGTAGACGTGTCGAAGAAACACTCTCAATCATTCTCCAAAAGGTCAATGAGCATGATAGAGTGCTGGAGGAAATAAGGGAGAATGTCAAAATGCCAAATCAGATGACTGCATCTCACTCCAGATCTATCCAACTACTTGAGAACCTCATGGGTCATGTATTGCCTCATCTCTACCCGAGACAACAAGAGGGGTTGCCTGGTGACACTAAGGTCAACCCCAAGAATAAAGTTTGAGTGAGGACTTACGTCGTGCCACAACGTTAACTAAGGCGCTTCTTGGGAGGCAACCCAAGGTTGTATCATTTTATTTTTGTTTTAGAAATAATCGTGTGTTGATTTTGTAGGTTGAAGTGTGGAATGTGTTTGAAAAATGTAGATTGGCGAGCGAAATATCCAGTCGGCGACTCGCCAAAGAGGTTGGCGAGCCCGACTTGGACCACCGTTTGACTCAATAAACCCTAGGGCTTGAGTTTGTAAAACTCGGCGAGCCCAAGAGCAAATTGGTGAATCGCCGACGAGGTCGGCGATCACGATTTTGTCCACCATTTGGACCCCCACATTAACTGGAGGTCTTGTAAAACTCGGTGAGGTAAGTGCCCACTCAATGTGTCACCGAGTGGGTCGGCGATCAAGACTAATGTCGCCAAATGGGCGACAATTGGACGGTTTTTAAAGGCCAGAGGTTTAGACTTTCAAACTCTCACTTTCCCTCACTTTTGAACTTCCCAAACTCACACCCGCGCAATGTTTTCCATATTTCTTGCATTTTTATCACATTTTAGTTGTCAATTTTGTGTTCGGAGTTGGATTACTTTGCCACCTAGTGTTTCTAAGGTTGTTTTTACGAACCCCGAGTTTATATTTAGCGATTTGTACTCTTTTGCAATTGATTTTATCTTAGTGATGTGTGCTGGGCCTCTCTGATCATAATTGTGTAGGTGTGTGTCTTTGTTAATTTGATTATCGTGCCTTTAATGCCTTTAATCATTAATTCCCAAGATTTTGTGCCTTAAAATTGATTAAAATTATGGGGTTGTGCTTGCATGTTGATTGGGTCTAGTCGAGTGAAGTCTAAGTAACCCGCATTTGTGCCAAATGACGTATTTTTCCCAATAATGGAGTGGTTGACGTCATTCCTAAGGGCAAAAGTAATCAAATGGCCAAATTTGGCCAAACTGGGTGAAGTCTGAGTATCCCAGGGGCATGGGTGTAATGGGTCTTGGTTTAATTTTATGGATGCATGTTTTGATTTTGTTTTGGGGGGCTACAGGGTTGAATTTGGGAAGTTAGGTTGAAAGTAGGCACGTTGGGTCGTTTGGCGAGCTGGGTCGAGCTAGCCGAACCACTCGGCGGTTCACCGAAGTTCCCCTTATCTCCTTTAATTTCGTGCTAAATTATGAGTTAGGTTCTGTTACTTTCGGCGAGAAGCCTGAGTTCGCCGAGTGCATTCGGCGACTCGCCGAAGGTCTTCCTTCATCGCCTTTTTCTGCGCCCCTAATCCCTAAAATGCACTGTAACTTTCGATGGGCTAGTCCTTGCTCGCCGAATGCTATCGGTGATTCACCGAAAGGGCCTCCCCATCACCGACATGCCATTTGTCTGAGCACTTTTTGAGTCAATCCTTTCGGCGAGCCTGATCTGGCTCGCCAAAGTGATTCGGCGACTCGCCGACCCGTTCGGTGAGTCTATCTGCAACTACTTTTTTGTGCTTTTGCTTGAATTGTTTCTAAGTCTTTTTTTGATGTTCTTGCAGACATGGCTTGACCAAAGGTTGCTGGTAGGGACATGCCGCCCTGCAAGAGGGCCAAAGGGATAAAAATAAATGAGGATGCAGCTGCATCCAGGGCCAAAGCCACCAAACTTCTCACAACTGGTGGGAATGAAAAGGGCATAGGGAAAGCACCTGCGTCACCGGAAGCCAGCTCCGACAGTGACGGTATCTACGCTGCTCACCTCACCACTTCTGAGAGTGAGGGTGAGAACCAAGAGCATCAGGCTACAACTTCTGAGCCTGAGGAGGATGAGTCACTAGCAGCACAGAGGGCAGAGCTATGATCCAAAAGGATGAATGATCCGTCTAGGATCAGGACTCCCCAGGCCACCACTATTTCTCCTCCCGCTCCAGCACAAGCTGTGGTCTTAGCACCACAAGTACAAGGTCCTCCTCTTCGGTCTATGAATAGACTGAAGACTGAGGGACTGAGGACAATTATAGAGGGAAAGAGGTTGTCCACTGATGGGGTGATTGACAGGTACCTAGAGTTATAAGTTGTCTGAAATCCCATAAATTCTAGCTCTTCACCAAGCCTTGTGGTCCATACATCCTAAGTTGGGTTCTAGAATTCTACAGTGCTTACAGTACCTTGATACCATAAAGGAAGATACCGACAGCTAAACTCAAGCTGGTTGACTACGTGGTTGTCAGGGGTAAGAGGGTGTAGTGTGATTTTGCTGCCATCAATGTTGTCTTAGAATGTACTACGATGCTTGAGAATGACTGTCAATACAAGATCAAGACAAAGACACTGGAGAACAGGAAGAATTGGTTGGCTCCGTTGATATCAGATGGCACTCCAAAGTGCCTTGAGGTTGGGGCAGCTATTGAAAAGAAGGACCTCAATGTAGCAGCGAGGTATTGATTTGGCTTCATCAGCAGTACCATCATGCCGTCCCAGAAGGAGTCAATCATTCGCCACGCCAAAGCAGCCTGTCTTGGTTGCATCATTAATAGGACGAGGCTGAATCTTGGGATGATTATCGCACAAGAGATGGTCATGAGGGCCAAGCAGCGCCAGACTTCCCTCCCTTTTTCGGTGTTGATCCTGGAGTTGTGCAAACGGGCTCGGGTTCCTAGAGATGCGAAGAAGGATGTGGAAGTGATTCCCACATCTTCTACTGATATCCGGAGAATCGAGGTGGAGTATTTAAAAGATGAGGTAGAGAAGGAAAAAAGCATCCCCAGTGGACTCTTCCTCGGTTGTGGACACAGACACATTACGTGCAGTGGCACCTTTGCCTACTCCGGCTCCTGGGCCTTCAGGTACTTCCAGTGTTGTCCCTTCTGATACTCCTAGTTCCTCTGCTGCCCCATTGCCTCCCAGATCTGGTGCTGCAGATGTTGCTTCCTCCCAAGCCCCACTCACTCAGGCTGCATTATTATGGATGGGGCAGCTAGCCCATTCTGCCGATCATCGTGCCGCCAGACTTGAGGCCTCCATTCTGGGAATGATTTAGACAACCCTTGTTGATGTTGTGACACCATTGAGTACTATCGTTGATGCCCTTGCGGCTAGGATAGCGGTGTGTGAGTGCGGCCAAGGGAACACCGAGGAGGTGACGGCTCTAAAGGCCGTTATTCCTTCACTGAAGAGAGATGTGGACCAGCTGAAGTCCACCGACATGTCCATGATTTTCGGGATGGTGGAGATCCTAAATGTGCCATATATGCCTCCGGCTACCACCGAAGATGATGTTAGAGTTGATGAGGTAGCTGATCCTGAATATGAGGCTGAGACAGATGAGGAGATGCTTGTGGTTGCTGATGAGGTTTCTTACGAGAGACTTACAGAGACTGAGGAGGTCATGATCGATGTAGCTATGCAGACCTCTTTGGCAGATATGCCTTTGGCTGACCCTAGTGGAGTTGGTGATACTGAGGATGGGACTCTGGGCATTGTTGCCCAGACAGATGGAGTGACTGTTTAGACAGGATCCCTTTTTACCTTCCCCCTCTGTCGTATTTTTATTGGCTTTTGGATATTTTATTTCTTGTATTTGAGGAAAAATAGCTTTTGTTTTGTGGTGGGGCGAGGCCCACCTTGTGTGACTATTGTTTTGTCTATATATTTGGCTTTTGAGCTATAGATTGTGTTTAGCACTGTATTTTGTGGATGATTGAGCTTGTGGCTCCTTGCTTTAATTATAAATGATTTTTGGACCCTTCCAAAAAAAAATTGTGCCATCTCTTGATCGTGTTTGAATGTGGTTATTCTCTTACAAATTTGAGTATCGGTCTTGATCAATACCGATGACTTTAATAGTGCTCATAATCGAACAAAAATGAATGTGCGGCTACAATGAGGCCAAATGAAGTTGCATAGACAATATGTGAACTTTTTGCATCTCGTTGTGACTAGTCGGTTATCGAATAAGTCACTTTTGATGAACATTGCACACTAGTGAAAGTATGGAGTCTTGTTTGATATTGGTGCCAATGCCTTGTGTGATGAGCTTACCGTGAACCATATGTGATGACACCTAGAATTTTCTCCGTTGGTCCGGTTGACTAAGTGATGCGATCTCTTGAAATGATCTTAGGCAACTTTGAAGAGTGTGAAACAATTTGACATGATACCTCTTTGAGTGCACAATTGATCCTTGCATGAGTAAGTTGAGTCTTTTTGTGTGCATTCATGATTGAATCTTGTGTAGCACTATTTGAGACATCTTTTTTGAACTGCTGAACTTGAATTAATTTTACTTGAAGACAAGCAAAAGTTTAAGTTGGGGTCTTGATGAGTCCATGTTTTGGACTCATTTAGGGATTTATTTGGATAGATTTAGTATCCTCAAATACTTATTTTGTGCCAATAATTGATGTAAAATCCTTGATTTCCAGGTATTTGGATTGAGGAACAAAGAATGGACACTAACGAGCAAAAAGGAACAAGGCAGCTGAAAGAATGAAAAAAAGAAGGCTTGTTGATCGCCTAATCCATTGGGCGAATCGCCGAGTGGCTATTACCTCGCCTAGAGTTCCAGTGTGCCAATCCCTGAAGGAGAAAACCAAGTCGGTGAGAGAAAGAAGCAGTCGGCGTGTCGCCGAACGACTCCGCGATGCAGTGATTGGATCGCCCAAAGATACAGAACTTGAAGACGATGAAGGCCAAAGCAAAAAGGTGATCGAACTGACCAAAGAGAGGATCGTCAAGCTGATCAGCGATCCCGACTTACTACGCCGAATGGTCCTTCGCAGCATATTTTCGGGGACTATAAATACATTTTTGAATATTTAGTTTAATGAGTTTTTCATAATATAAAAATTTTAGAATTTTAGTTTGAACTCTAAGTATTGAGACAAAAACTTTTCCTTAGTTTTGAAGAATTGAAGTTTTCCATTTTTGAGAAATTTGAAGTGAGTCTTTAAGATTCTTCAATTAGGACCTTTGTAAAGATGAAATTAATCTTACCTAGCTGATGGAAACACAATTTGGTAATGATTTCTATCTTTTTATGATGTTTAGCTAAAACCCCAATTCTTGGGGGTGTGATTATAGGTTGATTTAGCTTGTGGGTATTGATAATTGTTAGTTTAAATGCTGTTTAAAAGTGTTTTCAATTAGTAATTGTGGTTCAATTTAAAGGGTTGTAGTTGCAAATGCAACTCTACCTTCGTGTTTTTGGCTTACTCGAGAGAGAGGTTTTAAAACTAAGATTACTGAATTGATGGTCTGTAGGTATTGGGTTGTCATGGATTCAACTCAAGAGAGCGAATCCTAAGCCCTTTTCCACACATTCAGCTTGAGAGAGTGAAAGGACTAAAGCGTAGGTTGTTCTTATTTGTATGATTGTTGGTGTTCGAGAGAAACCAACTTGATTCTGGTTAAAGTGTTCGAGAGAAATTTTATCCCCACTAAAGTCTAGCTTATTCATTGATTTACAACTATTTACTAACAGTTGCAATCACTCAAATGTCTACCTTAGCCTATAATCCAATCACATCCCAAGAACCCGTCTCAATATTGTTATTTTCGTGTTATTTGCTATTGTTGTACCTGAAAGTTAAAACCAAAACCCCCTTTTATTTGACATTCGTGTCACCCGTAATTTGAATTATGTTTGTATTCGTAAATATCTATTCCTATGATTGACTTGAGCATACTCGCACTTTGCTATTGAATCTTAACCACGTACCACTCCTTCTGGGATTCGACACCAACTCATTTAGTTGGGTTATATTATAGACTAACGATCGTTGACACTTAGAATTGGATGAAATGTCCTGATACATGAAATCAATCCCCTGGATTTAACAGAGCATAAACATCTAAATGGAAGACTTGTAATGTACCAGTGACCATATCAAGAAAATCTTCCTGGCCCTGGTGAGCTTGGAGAGCATACAACTTGTTTTGGCGCTGACCGCCACCTGTACCAGATGAAGTACCCTGCTGAGTTTGGCGACCTGCTGGTGCTGCTGGAGCTGTAGACTAAGCCCTACTATTGTTACCTCATTGCCCCTGTTTAGAAAAAGGGCAATCTCTCAACATGTGACCATATTCCTTGCTTGCAAGACACTCGCCTAGAATGTTCTTACCACACTTTGGACAAGTTAGGTAGGTCTTATTACCTGAAAAAATCCCCTGAGACTTAGAGCCTGATGCCCTACTTTTCTTATCATATCAAAACCTGAGGGATGGAGCACTAGCCGATGAAGGTGTTGAGGCTGAAGATTTCTGTTGAAACTGTGAGCGATTTCCACCACTCGATTTCTGCTGAGAGTACTCATAGTTGTCTATCCTCTCTTTCTTGTTGTCCTTAGCTAGTTCTCTAAGATTATCTCCCTCAAACTAATGAGCATGAGTCATTGGCCTAGAGATACTCATATCCTCTAACAACATAGCATTTATGTACTCTGTCTTCACCAAGTCAAATACCCTAAATAGGAACTTACTCATTTGTGCCATGGTATCGGCAACCATATGTGGAGCATACCTGGAGAGCTGGGTGAACTTAAGTCCGTACTCTTTGACTGACATTGAACCTTGTCTCAAATTCATGAATTCCTGAGCCTTAGCCTCCCTCTTGGAAAGAACCTATCCAGAAAAGCCTCGGTAGAACACTCTCAAGTCAAAGGAGATGCATTCTCACCCTTGTTTTCCTTCCACTGCGTGAACCATATGTGAGCCACATCCTTCAGCTGGTAGGATGCCAACTCTACCCTATCGTTTCCAGTCACTTGCATCACTCCAAAGATTTTCTTGACCTCATCAATGAAGTTCTGGGGATCTTCACCAACTTGCAACCCTAGAAACTCATGCGGATTCATCCTAACAAAATCAGGGACCCTAGCTGCCACAGATCCACCACTAGTATTTGTAGGGGCTGGAACTTGTTGATTGTTCTAGTTGGCTACACTCTGAGCTAAAAGTTGGATCGTATTTCGAAACTTGGCATTTGAAACCTCATGGTCTGGGACTGGAGGAACTACGTTAGCGTTGCGGGCATTAGTATTCCTTGTGTAAGCTCTACGAGGAGGCATGATCTAAAATGCATAACGTCGATTTAGAAAAGAGATCATACCCACGCAGGATAAGAATAAAAAAAGTAATGTTTTTCATAAGACACTTCGTAGCCTCCCCCTCATAAGTGTGGCGCGCTTCACACTCATGAAATGGACTCTACTTAGTGCGGATTTTCAAACATCCTAGGACTCTTAAACCTCATGCTCTGATACCAAGTTTGTCACTCCCCGAGGCTACCCCCTTGACGTAAACATGGGACCTAGGATCACGAGTGACCCCAAGCTAACCCTGAGCTGGCATATCATATGCATACTTAAATAGATACTATGCGGAAGCAAAAAACATGAGATAAGCTAAATAATGGGGAATACCCAATCTAAGTTTGAATATATAAATACTGAAATAGAGCTTAAGATATTGAACTATAACTCAAATACTAAAGTTGAATTTGTCTATGTCTAAAATAAGCCTTTAACTGACTAAAGATGCTGGGACATGTCCCCAGCTAACTCTAGTAAAACTGAAACTAAAATGAAAGACTGAAATATAAAGAACATGTCTATCTTCCTCGAAGAATGAGGACTCACCAGTGATACTGCTGAATACGGATTGAGAACCGATCTACCCGTGATCTGAATGCTGAGGACCTGAACCTACATCACGAAAACATGTAGCGCAGAGTATATGTTAGTACTTGAAAGGTACTAAGCATGCAAGATAAGGATAAAGTTGAACAAGCATATAGTTGAACAAAGCATATTGAACAATAATATAGTCTAAATATGATAAAGATACTAAGATATACTGAATATGAACTAAACTAAATGCAATGACCAAGTACATAACATGTTGAAGCTGAATACTGAAATATAACTAGAACCTGGTCAATGCACTAGAATCTGACTGTGGGAGCTACTATTTACCGACATAAAACCACATGAACTAAATGTGGAGTCCGATGTATACGCCCCGTTGAGAAGACCCAATATGCCTTGCCAAGGGTATAGAGGCATGACTGGCGTGATCACTAAATATGGTGCCCATATAGGGGACTTATAAACCTACGGGGGCACGCAGTTCTGAGACTATGAGGATGACTGACCCTAGTCCAACTCGGTGTTAAGCCTACTCCCAACTGGAAATCTGTACAATACAACATAACTGAAATATACTGAATAGCTCGATATTCTGACATGCTAACTGAAAATGCAACATTAAATACTGATAATGAAACATTTGAGAATTAAGGCATATATATCTGTTTTTCTATCCTAGCTAATGTAATTCATGAACTAAACGAACCTACACAACTAGGGTTCTGAATTTCATGCAAGGAACTAAGCAACAATGTTACAACAAAATGAAAATCTGATTGGGAAAATTCTAACAACTAAATCACAACAATTTCTAGCGTTCAAGAAACCCTAGCTCTAGATAATATGAAGGGAATCAAAAATGTAACAGAATTCTAGGGACCTAGTGGATGGAAGGAATCCACTAGTGAAATCCCACATACCTGGTGACGAATTCCACAGAGAAATCATTCGATATCGGGGATGGAACTGAGGAAAACTTGTTGCGTTCTTGAGGAGGGTTTGGTCGATTGTTTCTTCTCCTTTTACTCTGGTTTGATCGAATTTTGGTGAATGATTCGCTTAGGGTAGGTTCTGATTTAGTTACTAGGCTTAAACTAACAAAAATAACGTAGTTTAGGGGTTAAATGCTATAATTTAGGTGTCCAACGCATAAGGGAAAAGACCAAACGACCCTCACTTAAGATCTATCGAAGCCACGACATCCCCTGACCGACGAACCGTCCTGTCAAGGCGTCAATTGGCATCTGGGACATGGACATGAGGGCCACGATCAATGGACCTGGACCACGGCCCGTGCTCTGACCTACGGCATGTGGGTTCGATCGTGGGTCATCCCTTGGCTGGATTTCCTGGGGTTCTAGGAAGGAATTGCAGGTGGGCAACAACGGACCCCACCTACGGTCCGTTGGTCACTCTACGGCCCATAGGTGGCCCCCGTTGGTGGCACCTGTAACTGATGAATAACGTTTCAAGCACACCACATCCAATTCTAGGTGTAAACGATCGTTAAGCAGTATCAAACCCAACAAATTAGTTGGGGTTGAATCCCACAGGGAGCGGTATGTGTTCAAAGTTCAATTAAGAAGTATGAATGTTATCTAACTAGATATAGGAATAGAAATTATCGAAAAAGACATGAAACAAGTCAAAAGGGGTGACATCAAATGTCAGATGAGGGGTTTTTGGTTTGCAATTATCAACTACAACACAGTCACAAACAATTTGAATTAACAATAATGAGAAGAATTCTCGGGATTTGACCGATTATAGGCAAATTTCGATATATAGGTAATTAAAACTACTAGTAAATAGATATTAGTGGCTAGGCTAGACTATAATTGAAATAGCTTTCTCTCGAACAACTATTCCACTTCAAGTGATTTCTCTCAAACATCAACAAGCATAACAATTAAGAACAACCCATAACCTTAATACATCTTCTCTCGAGAGCAAGATGAGTATGATTGGGTTTAGGATTCACTCTCTCAAGCTAAACCCAAATCAACCCAATACCTACAAATCATTAATCAATAACCTTAGTTCTAAAACCTCTCTCTCGAACAAACCAAGAACACAATAATGGAACTACAGTTGCAACTACATTTCATAAATTAAACCTCAGCTAATGATTAAACCCACTATAATAAAGCATTAAACTAGTAATTAACAATACCCATAAACTAATTCAACCCATAATCACATGATCACAGCCCAAGAATTGGGGTTTTAGCCAAACATCATAAAAGAGTAAAAACGGTTACCAAATCGATTAGCCATCAACTGGGTAAGAGTAATTAAGCATTTACAATGCTTTGATTTGCAGAAAATTCGTAACCCACTTGCAAAATCTCCAAATTGAGTCTCAAAAAGGCTATAAGTTTACTAAGGAACTCTCTCAAAACTCATAGAAAACTATTCTAGACTTAAAAGAAAATTAAAAGCTTCTTAATTTACAGTTCAAAATTCTACTTATAGTCGCCAAAAATTAGCCACGAAGTGCCATTAGGCGAGGTAAGTCGGGTTCGCTGAACCACTCAGCGAACCGCCCATTGCTCTCTTCTCTCGCCTTTCTGCCTAGGCTCTCAGCATCCTCAAGTACTGTAACTTTGGGCGATCTCTCTTCACATCGCGTAACTGCTCGACGATTCGTTGACTGCCCATTTTCTGTCACCGACTTAGTTTCTTCCCTCAGGGCTGGCACATTGGAACTTTAGGCGGTTAAATTAGCTACTCGGCGACACGCCAAGTGCTATTGGCGATCCTCGCGCTCGCCTTTCTTCATTTCTTCAGTTTGTTTTGTTCATTTTTGCCTGTTAGTGTCATTGCTTTGCTCCTCAATCCATATACCTGAAAATCAAGGCTTTAACATCAGTTTATGGGACAAATTAAGCATTTGAGGACACTAAATCTATATAAACAAAGCCCCAAATGAGTCCAAGTCTCGGACTCATCAACACCCCCAACTTAAACTTTTGCTTGTCCTCAAGTAAAACTTCAAGATCAGCAGTTCAAAAAGGATGTCTCAAAAAGTGCTGCATAAGACTCAACATGAATGCACACAACAAGGTTCAATTTACTCATGCAATGATCAATTGTGCACTCAAAGATTCAAATTGTGACTCACCATTACCAAAGGTACTCAAGTTCACAATACTTGCTTCAAATCCAAGTTCAAGCTCAACAAAGGTGCTCAAATGCCCCATAACAAAGATGATTCCATATTCACATACAATTTCTCAACAATGTTAAAGTTCCGGAATCACATACAACTCTCACACTCACAAAAATGAGCACATGCATGACTTCACCCATAGGTTTGCCCTTATTTTCCAATCGACATTCGTTTCAGCTCACTCAAGATCACAAAGGTCTTTTCACGGCTTGTAACGGGGCTGAGTGTCAAGGTATGGTCATTTAGGCTTAGTGGCTCCTACCTTCATGAGGTGTGGTCCAAACATCACTTTTGTCCTTTTGTTTAACATTTAAATCATGCTCATAATCCACGCCATTATTCAATTTCACATGAACTACCAGATATCCCATTCTTTGCAATTTCCACCAATTTATTTCACAACTTTTTTTCATTCTTTTCTGTGCTTCTTTTCTCTTTTTTTTACATGGAGGGGCTCCATCTTTTTCAAAATCATTACTCAAAGTGGGATTTCTCACACTTCTTGATTTTCCTTCTCTTTTCACCACACCCCCAACTTAGGATTTTGGCCTAAGTTAGCTATTCACACAAACCACACTTCATGAAAGTTATGGGTAAATGGGTAAAAAGGGATTACAATTGTTCAAGTTTCTTCCAAGGAAAGGATGAGGCTCAATAGGGTTCAACCAAGGTTCACACATCTCACTAGGTTGGCCAGAAAAGAGGTGTATTATCAAATTATTTCACTCTTCAAAATCTTTGCCTAAGATTATTTCAAGTGTTTGCATCACTTAGTCAACCGGACCAACGGGGCAAATTCTAGGTGTCATCACACAATTGTTCAAAGTAATCTCATCACAAAAGGCATTGGCACCAATATCAAACAATACTCAACACTTTTTAGCTAGTGTGCAATGTTTATCACAATGGACTCATTCGATAACCGGCTAGTCACAACGAGATGTTAAAAGTTCACACATTGTCTATGCAACTTCATTGGCCTCATCTAGCCACACATGCATTTCGTTCAATTAAGAGCACTATTCAAGTCATCGATATTGATCATAACCGACACTCAAATTCGCACAAGAACAGACACAATCACACACAAAAGTGGTGGCTAAATTTTAAAATTAGGAACACAACCATTTTCATTCAACACAAGGGGCACAAGCTAAAATATCCACAATATCAAGATCAAAACACACATATATAGATCAACAAAGCCCAATATTCACAAACAAAATAGAATCACAAGAGGAAGGTATGGAAATACCTCACCCCACCCACAAAAGAAAAATAGTTGTCCTCAAATGCAACTAAACCAAAGATCATCAATAAAAACAACAGAGAAGGAGGTAAAAATGATCATGTCTACGCAGTCGATCCATCTGTCCGGGCATCAATACCTGGGGTAACACTCTAAGGATGGGCATCAGTTGTGGCTCCACTAGACCCAGTCGTAGTAGTGTCTCTCAAAGAAGCCTATCGGGCAGTCACGAACATAGCACCCTCTAAATTGGCCAGATCCTCATATAAAACTGCATCTCGCTCCTCAAGCTGCTCCTCATCGGTCTCGGCCTCAGACTCAGCAGCAACATCCTCCTCATTAATATCATCTCCGGTGGTAGGTAGAGGTACCTCAGCACTCGGATCATCTGGGATTTCCACTATCCCAAATAGCGAAATAAAGTATGTGGACTTCAGATGGTTCACATCCGTCCTAAGCTAAGAAACCTCAGCTTTCAAAGTCGTAACCTCAGTAGTCACACCATGTCCTCTCTTGAAAATCACTACTCTCGCTGTAAGAGTATCAATGGAAGCCTGGAAAGGTGTTAATGCAGCAGTGATAGCTCTCTCAATCATCCAGGGCACATCGGTCTCAAGCCGGGAAGCTCGCACATTTGCAGAATGGGCTAGGTGCCCCATCTTGAGGAGAAAAGCCTGAGTGATCGGAGTACTTGAGGCGGTGGAACTAGCAGCTTTATGGGGATGGAAAGGAGTGGAAATAGATGTACATGAAGGCCCGGAGTAGGCAAGGCTACCTCTGCAGGTAAATAATCAATATCAACCTCTGGGGATGTATCCACCAGAGCTGCTCTCTTCCTATCCACCTCGCCCCTCATGTACTCGGCCTCTATGTGCCGAATGTCGGTAGAAGATGTAGGTGTAACCTCAATATCTCTCTTCTCGTCACGAGAAACTCCAGCCCAACGACATAACTCAATAATGAGTACGAGAAATGGAAGGGACGTCTAGCGCTGCTTGGCCCTCATGGCCATTTCCTGCTCTATAATCAGTCCCAAGTCCAAACTCTTCCTGGCTATGAGAGATCCTAGACAGGCAACTTTTGGGTGGCAGAGAATGGACTCATTCTGTGATGGCATGATAGAGCTGCTGATGAACCCAAACCTATACCGAGCTGCTACGTTCAGATCCTTCTTCTCGATAGGTGCTCCAGCCTTAATCCACATCGGGGTGGTGTCCGAAATGAAAGGAGTTAACCATCCCTTCAAATTATCCAGAGTTTGTGAATAATCATCCTCTGGTACTCGTGCTCAACACCTACAACCCTATCAAACAGGGTATTGATGTCATCGTTGATGCATCTTACCATCCTCCCTCGGACCATCACAAACTCTACCTGTCTGAAGGCACTAACTTTCTTCTTTATATTTGGTACCAGGTCATTATAAGCTCTATAAAATTCCCAGACTCATGTAGGAAAGTATGGGACACAGGGCCTGGTGAAGATCTCGAACCCGTGGAACCAGAGAGTGTCCCACACAATTGGTTATCTGTCCACTACTCCATCCGTGGACAACCTCTTCTCCTCTAGAATGATCCTCAATCCCTTGGCTTTTAACCGGTTGAGTAACCGGGGAGGAGGACCCTGAACTGGTGGTGTTGGAACCACCATTTGTGTCGGAGCTGGCATTGAATCTGCAGCAAGAGGGGTCGACTCTGGAATCCTAGGCGGCTATTGACGAGCTTTTGCACAAATCTCTGTTCGTCGAGTCTGTATTAATTGATTATCCTCAGGCTCAGAGAATGAAGCCTGAGAATCGAAGGATTCCCCATCAGTGCTGGAGTTGTGCTCTGGTCTGTCACTTACGGGCGCCTGTCCCTTGCCTTTGCCTCCCTTCGAAGGTGCTTTCTCGCTCGTTGTGGTTGAAGCAGTTGCTCCCTCATTTATAACAATGCCCCGTGCCCTTTTGCGAAGTGGCATACCACTATCGTCCAAATTGGTCCTAGCCATTTCTATAAAACAAATCGAAAAATGTTAGAAATTACTTAAGGAAATTGCAGAAATCAAGTTGCAGAAAGACTCGCCAAACCAGTCACCGAGTCGCTTAAGCGAGCCAGATCGGGCTCGCCGAAGGGATCAGCTCAAAAGATTTCCAAAATTAAGGCATGTCGGCGATGTTCAGGACCCTTCGGCGAATCGCCGACACCAATCGGTGATCTTAGAGTAGCCCGTCGAATATTACAGGGTATTTTATGGGTAAGGGGCACAGAAATGGTGATCAAAGAAACCTTTCGGTGAGTCGTCGAGTGAACTTAGCGAGCTCAGGCTTACCATTGAAAGTTACAAGCTCGATTCAGCCAAATCACGAAATTATGGGTGATCAAAAGAGGACATTGGCGAACCACCAAACCATTCGGCGAGCTCGAAGCAGCTCGCCAAACGGCCTAACGTGCCAGTTTTCAACCCTGTTTCCCAAAATTAAACCCGCAACCCCCAAAATCAAAATCAAACGCAAACTCTATGCAATTAGACTCAGACCTATATGACTCATGCCTTCGGGGTACCCAGACTTCCCCCAATTTGGCCTAAATGTGCCATTTGACGAATTTTTCCCTTAGGAATGACTTCAAACGCTCCATCATCGGGAAACTTATGTTATTTGGCACAACTCGAGGTTACTTAGACTTCACCTAACTGGACCAAATGCAATACAAATGCCACCCAACAATTTAGAACCAAATTAATCTCACAAAACACGAAAAATCATCGATTTAAGCATTTAGGCACAAATTCGAAAACAATACGGGCAATCCAACACATACAAACACCAATTAAACAATTACCCACACATAAGAATACACAATTATTGATTGCACTTGAGTTTAACCGCTAAACTAAAGTATGAGGTTCGGTAAACCAACTTGTATGCCAAATTGAGAATATTGAAAAGCTAGGCCGCAAAATATTCAAAATCCGAGCACGAGATCCCACACAAAAAGTGAATAAAATAGCAAAAATAAAGATTATCTAAAGTTCGGGTCGAAGTGTACGGGGTTAGAAATGAGAGAATATGAAAGATTTTGAAATTTTAAACCGTTTGGCCTTTTAAAACATATCATTTCTCAGCCCTTTCGGCGGAGTAAGTCGCATACGCCGAGTAGTTATTTTCCTTGCCGAGTTTTACAGGACCTTCAGTCATCTTGGGGGTCTAAACAGCAGACTAAATCGGGCTCACCGACCAGTTCACTGAGTCACCGATTGAGAAATTGGCCCACCGAGTTTTATAGACTTCCAGCTCAGGTTTAGTGGGTCCAATGGCGGTCCAAGTCAGGCTCGCCGACCTCTTCAGCGTGCTGCCGATTGGACTTTTCGATCACCAAACTGCTTCTTTTCCAACACACTTCACCTTTCAACCTGCACAATCAACACCCATTATTCAAAAATAAAAAATCAAAGCATTAAAAACTTGGGTTGCCTCCAAAGAAGCACCTTAGTTAACGTCGTGGCACGACGAGGATACTAAATCAAGCTTTATTTTTAGGGTTTGCCATTGTGTCACTAGGCAACTCCCCTTGTTGTCTTGGGTTCAAATGTGAAGAAATTTGACCCATTTGGGTCTCCAACTGCTTAATAGAGACTGAGCGAGAGTCACCATATGATTGAGAGTTAAGACATCTTCTTTCATCTCTTTCAACACTTTGTCGAACCCTTCAACTTTGTTGAGAATGCGTGACAGCATATCTTCTGTCCAGCCACCTTCAGAGTCCTTGGGCATTTGACGCTCATGGGGAAGAACATACCTATCTTTCTCCCCCTCTCTTTCCTTCCGAGTGGCGTTACAATCACATTATTCTCTGTCACAGTCTCTCCAGCTCTCATCTCTATTTCATTCTTGATTTCCACCCAGTCTTGGGTAGTTAGCACGATAACCTCCTCCTTGATTGGCTAGGAAGTTTACTTCCTCATTGTACAACGCTTCAAATCTTGTTTCATCAGGGTTTACTCCACCAACAACCACAGCATTAACACTCCTTGCACCAACACCCATGACATTTTTGTCCAAGATATCCAGTTGGGTCATCATTTTGGCCATGTTTTGGTTTCTCTCTTGATCCTTTTCGATTTACTATTTTATCATTTTATAAGTAAGAGGAGAGACTTGGTCTTCGCGAGTGTACCATGCCATGTTGATTTTGGTCATGCAATCAAGGAGTTGGGACGCTATTGCATAGGGCTCTTGCATTATACCACCTGGAGAAAGTTGATCAGCCATTTCTTTGTTTACCAAATCAAAGCTTCTATAGAAATATTGCAGCAGCACATTATCTGGAAGTCCATGAGTTGGGCACTGAAGCACCAGCTTCTTAAATCTCAGCCATGTCTCATGAATTGTCTCACCTTGGATATCATCCCTTAGAGTCATCATCTTCGATGAGGGAAAGAATCTCACTTGAAATGTTGTGGTTAGCTCATCTAATGAGGTGATAGAGTCCCTCGGTAACTCAACCAATCATTTAGTAGCTTCACCCATCAAAGAGAACGGAAACAACCTGAGATGGATCGATTTTTGTGATATGTTCTTAAATGAGAACGACCCACAAACATCCATGAAGTTCCTGATATGCTCATTGGGATTCTCATAAGCCATCCCCCCAAACAATCCTTTCAATTGTAGGAGCTGAAGCATTGTGCTTGTGATGTGAAAAACAGTGTTTTCTTGAGATGGAGGTACACGAATGGCACCAATACCACCCATTTGGTTTGGGTCATTGACATCATTGAGGTTCTCAATGTCATCTTGGTGGCCCACTTGGCTACCATTACTTCCATTAACGCTCATCTCCTTCTCTGTTTAACACAATCAACACTAAACCAAAAACTAAAATAAGTAGATTCAACAACAACTACAAAGATCACAATTCAACTTCAATAAAAGAATTTTAAACAACACCACTCCACGGCAGTGGTGCTACTTTGATGAATAACATTTCAAGCACACCTCATCTAATTTTAGGTGTAAACGATCGGTAAGCAGTATAAAACCCAACAAATGAGTTGGGGTCGAATCCCACAGGGAGCGGTACGTGTTCAAAGTTCAATTAAGAAGTACGAATGTGATCTAACTAGATATAGGAATAGATATTATCAAAAAATACATTAAACAAGTCAAAAGGGGTGACATCAAATGTCAGATTAGGGGGTTTTGGTGTGCAATTATCAACTACAACGCAATCACAAACAATTTGAAATAACAATAAGGAGAAGAATTCTCGATATGTGATCGATTATAGGAAAATTTCGATATATAGGTAATTAAAACTACCAGTAAATAGCTAAATATCATTAGGTAGGCTAGACTATAATTGAGATAGCTTTCTCTCGAACAACTATTCCACTTCAAGTGATTTCTCTCGAACATCAACAAGCATAGCAATTAAGAACATCCCATAACCTTAATACATTTTCTCTCTCGAGCAAGATGAGTAGGATTGGGTTTAGGATTCACTCTCTCGAGCTGAACCCAAATCAACCCAATACCGACAACTCATTAATCAATAACCTTAGTTCTAAAACCTCTCTCTCGAGCAAGCCTAGAACACAAAAATGGAACTGCATTAGAAACTACAATTCATAAATTAAACATCAGCTAATGATTAAACCCACTTCAATATAGCATTTAAACTAGTAATTAACAATACCCATAACCTAATTCAACACATAATCACATGATCACACCCTAAGAATTTGGGGGTTTTGCCAAACATCATCGATTAGCCATCAACTGGGTAAGAGTAATTAAGCCTTTAAAATGCTTTGATTCGTAGAAAATTCGAAACCCACTTGAAAAATCTCCAAATTGAGTCTCAAAAAGCCTTCAAGTCTACTAAGGAACTCTCCCAAAACTCAGAGAAAACTATTCTAGACTTACAACAAAATTAAAAGCTTCTTAATTTACAGTTCAAAATTCTACTTATAGTCGCTGAAAATTAGCCACTAAGGGCCATTAGGCGAGGTAAGTTGGGTTCGCCGAACCACTCAGCGAGTCGCCCATTGCACTCTTATATCGCCTTGCTGCCTTCGCCCTCAGCATCCTCAAGTCCTGTAACTTTGGGCGATCTCTCTTGGCATCGCGGAACTGCTCGGCGATTCGCTAACTGCCCCTTTTCTATCGCCGACTTGGTTTCTTCTCTCAGGGGTGGCACACTGGAGCTTTAGGTGGTTAAAGTAGCCACTCGGTGACACGTCAAGTGCTCTTGGCGATCCTCACACTCACCTTTCTTCACTTTTTTAGTTTGTTTTGTTCCTTTTTGTCTGTTAGTGTCCTTGATTTGCTCCTCAATCCATATACCTGAAATAACATGCTTTAACATCAGTTTATGGCACAAATTAAGCATTTGAGGACACTAAATCTATATAAACAAAGCCCCAAATGAGTCCAAATCTCAGACTCATCAGTAACTTCTGAAAATTTGCATTTTTTCCCTTTCTGAATATGGGTGTTACAAAGAGAGTCAAGATCAAATCCCACAATGAGTGATATAATTGTAAGAATTAAATTAGGAATTTAAGATGCAGACCAATTCATTGTAGCAATTAGGACAAATGGGTGGATAATTCCACCAAATTTAATAAAAGGATTTTGGTACCAATTATCATAATTCAACTAAAAATAAGGGTTTAAACAAGTATGAGACGATCTAGGGTGTGGGAGTTGGTATCAACATCTAATAGGAGTGCAAGTGCTTGCTCAATAATGCTAAATAATCATGAATAGGTTGGGTAAGCATCAACGACATAAATTTTCTTTCGGTCTCAATGCATCAAATCATAGAATCTCCTTTCAGTCTCATCTATGTAAAAATATAAATAAACCTAATATCTTACTAAAAATCTCTTTCGAGCAGATTTGACAATTAGAATTTAAATCACAATTTCTCTTTTGAGCAAACTACATCAATTAAATCCAATTTGCAAGCATTAAGCTATCTACCACTTTAATTAATCTCTTTCGAGCATCAATCGAAGAACTAAGCTATGATTTAGTTTGTAATCTTATTCTATGAATTAACCCATGGTAAATAGCTCAAATCCATGAATAAAAAACAGGAAAATAGATCGCCCAACTGTTTCAGCGACTCACCATTTGAACTTTGTTTCGCCGACCTACCTCAAATATTTTATAAAGTGCACACTTTCACTTTAGTCGAGTCCAACCTATTGGGAGATCCGCCCTTTGTGTTAGGCGATCCTCAACTGGGAGCTTACACTCTTTTCAAAAAAAATTTGGCTTTTTTCATTGATTATTCCTTGCCTTGTCCTTTAACCTATATAGCTGTAAAATATCAAATTATCATCAGATAAGAACATAAATAGGCATTGAGGACAATGAACTAAAAAGGCCTCAAATGAGTGAAAAACAAATGGATTTTACAAATATTGAAGACTATTAAAGGTGTGTGCAATGCGATGGAGTTTCAACACAATAAATGATAATTAATCAATTCCAAATTGGTTATCACATAGATAGAGTTTGTTCTAGGCTACATTCGATGTTCTCTTGAACTATCAAACGTATATCCATTGAATTCTCTCGAAATCCAAGACCCTTAAAAATAAAACACCAAACATTGCTTGAGTGGGTAGAATATTCCTAACTCATATCCTTAAATGAGTAATTAGTTAGATTAGATTATATCTAACTCTAATTCAATGACTAATTTCATCAACTCCTCACTAATGAGTCTTAGCCAACTCCATTTTTCTTTGTCAAGTCAAAATAATGTTAGAGAGCTCAACCAATGTTTGCACCCACTAATTTTTAAATTAGAACTTCATGACAACATTAGATCCATGCTTAACAATCAATTTAAGAACTAATTAATCAACACCCATTGGGCATTACCTCCACATACTAAAAGTACAAAATTTACCTACGTCTTGGCCTTATTCCTCGTGGGATCGACCCTAACCTCTGTTAGGTTCTTTATTTGACAATGACCACTTATATTTTTTTAGGGAAGTGTAGTTTGGGTATATCAGTTAGGTATTGATTTAATTTAGTGGGTTTTGTGTCTTGCTCTGTTTTACTGTTGTACATTAATGGATTTGAGTTATTTAGCATGGGGTTAATTTTTTTTGTTACGGTTGCAAACTTAATCCTAATTTAGATCTTTGGTTGATATTTTAAAGAGATGAATTGAAGTGGGTAAATAAATTAATGCCTGCAATTTAGATTTGATTGTTGTAGTTTGATTAAAAGAGAAATAGTGGTTCAATTCTAATTGTCAAATCTACTTGAAAGAGAGATTTTAGTAAGGTATTCGGTTTATTTGTGTTTTATATAGATGAGACTGAAAGGAGATTCTATGATATGATGCTTTGAAATCGAAAGAAGATTAGTGTCATTAATGATTACCCAACATATCTAAGTTTGTCCAACATTATTGAGCAAACACTTGTACCCCTATTTGACATCAATACCAATCCCCACACCCCTAGATCATCTTTTACTTTTTTAAATCCATATTGTTAGTTGAATAGTGATAATTGATTGCAAAATCCTTTTAGTAAATTTGGTGGAATCATCCACCCATTGCTAACGAATTATTTAAATCGATTTACATTTTTAATTTCCTAATTGAATTATTTACATTATATCACTCCTTGTGGGATTTGACCCTGACTCTCTTGTTGGGTATTTTTATTGCTAACGAATGCTTACTCTTTTAAATAGTTTTTAAGAGTAATTTGAGCATTATCAAAAATGGTGTTGTTGTGGTGGAGTGATAGCTAAAAATTCAATTTGTGAAGTTATTTTTTGAACTTGTTTGTTTGTAGTAGTTTGTTGTTTGGTGTTATTGTTGTGCCATATTCGCATGTGGAATTATGAGAGAAGATTGAAGTGACGACACTAGTCACTATGAGCTAAATGATAACATACGAGATATGAACGACATGTATGTTAACATTGTTGAAAGTACGGGAGCAATCCGCTGGGAGAGCCATATTTCATGTAATCAAAATTATGTTGTAATTGCTCCAAACGAGTTGAATGTTTGGAGGTCTTGGTCATGAAGACCCCATGAAAATCTCTGGAATTTTGTAAATGTGTGTGGAATTTTCACCTATTAGAACATCACTCCATACGTTTGAGGAGGCTATCCCCTTTCGCCTTAACGGGGGAAGCAACTAGGTGGTTGGCCAAACTGCCAAATGATTCAATGACTTCGTGGGAGGAACTTACATAAGCATTCCTTGAAAGATTCCCCCCCCCCCCCCAAATGGTAAAACTTAGAGATATCATCCAGAACTTCAAAAGAGTGGTAGGTGAACCTCTCCACAAGACTTGGTTGAGATTTCAGAAGTTGGTGCTACAATGTCCAACTCATGGTGTTTCAGACAATTTGCGGCTATAAATATTTTTACTGTAGCTTTGATTCAGTCAACAAAGAGTTGGCTGACCAACTCACTCAAGGTAGGTTGATACGACAACCATACAATGTGGAAACAATGTTGCTTGATGATAAGACTAAGATAAACCAAGCATGACATAAAAGGGATGACCAAGTATCTTCTCTACAATTGGGTATAAGCAAGGAACAAACGGAGAAGGATCATGAATGTGATAAGAATATGGCTAAGATGATGGCCCAACTTGACTTGTTATCCAAACATGTTATAGGAGGTGGACTCAAATCGGTAAACACAATTGGTACAAGTAGTGGATAGTGTCTAGATGATGGTATGTTTGAAGAGTTATACAATGAAAGCGTGCAATACTTGGGGAACTCAATTGGGGGTTCTCATTCGAACTATTCTAGATCGGGTGGGAACCAAGGTTGGAACAAGGAAAAAGATCATGGCTAGAGAGATTGGAGAGATTGAGGTGGTGATTGGATAGATTGTGAAGCTCAAAAAGATAGATACGTTCCACCTCATGGTCGTTCCAAACCAAAAGAGCAAGTTGGACTGGAGGTAAACCCAACTGATGATAAATTAACAAGGATCTTTAAAAAGGTTGAAGAGTCTTTGAAAGACTTGAAAAGTGATTTCTACACTTTGATTCAAACAGTTACTTCCCACTCCCTGTCAATGAAGCAGCTAGAAACTCAAATGTGTCAAATCTCCACTCATTTAAATCTAAGGAAAAAAGGGACTTTGGAAAAATCTTTCAACGTCAGAAGCTCAAAAACTCAATCATTTTCTATGAGACCTTTCTACAGTCCTTTAAATTTTCTATGGTATGTAGGCCCCATCCGTAGAACCCAACTTGTGGTCCAAAATTTCAACAAGTCTGGAACCTTTCTACGGATGCTGGCTACGACTCGTCAAACCTCCTACGTCCCGTCCTGCTTATTAGTATGTCAAACTTAAAAAAATTTATCCTCCAAAACTCAAATCTGGGTTCTACGATCTACTTCCTAGGCCCGTAGGACCTCCTATGGTCCGTAGGTTGGACTCGTAAAACACTATCTCATAGAAGTTTCTGTATTTTTATTTCCTTTTCATCTTTCCAACTTTTGAGGTGTTACAATTAAATATGTAACCTCGTTGTTCCCTATTTTTGTTCCCAAATTGGTAATTATAGTAATGAGAAATTTGTAGTATCCACCATAACAACATTATAAAAACCATACAGTGACACCCATTTGTCCTTTGAAAACTTATTCTTTAAAATCAATAGTATGGCTGCCAAACATGATTATTATATACCCTCTTTAACAATTTGTCATCATTCAATAATAAATTCCACTCCTTCTCTCCTAGTCCTAAAGGGATACCCAGATAGATGATAAATTATGATATTAACTCTAGTGACCAATTATTTATTATTATAAGCAATGGCAAGAGATGTAGCATAACTATAAATAAGCTCTATCATTAGTGTTTCTTACCCAAAAATTTATATCCGGAGAAATCGTCTCCTCTTCACATATTTGTGCTCCCCGTTGTAGAAGTCCTTCTGAGCAAGTGGTATTGGATATTGAATAAAATATGAATTTGGATCATTAACCACTTATTAAAATAAAATATCTAAAATTTATCCACTAATTAAATAACCGCAAATAAAATGAGTAATTCAAAATTCTCATTTAAAATTTATTGAAAGGTCTTTTATGAAAGAGAGAGGAGTAGTTCTCAAAAATGACCTAAATGGTCATTACATGGCTTTTTCAAACGGTTGTGACTTTTTTGATGAGTTGTGATTTTATTGAAGGGTTGTGCTTTTCTAATAAGGCACAATAAGCACTTGTTCATACTACTATTTGTTGCTTATAAATAGAGGAGTTTTCTCTCATTTTAAACTACAAATTTTCTAAGTTTTATACTCTTCCGCTTCTTGAAAAAACTCATGTCACGCCCCGAGCCTACACCCTGGGCGGGACTGGCACTCGAGAAATATTGATTGCCCCAAGCGAACCCTTGGCCTAGCTTAACTCTTAGCGGAAGACTTACTCATGATAAAAGAAAGTATTGAAATACAATCATAACTAAACTGTCTCAATAAATAACTTAGAATGTTTTTAAAGATCAACATTTAACTTGATGAAATGGCAACTCAAGTCTCAACATAACTGAAAAGGGAAAGTAAATACTCATGAACTAATATCAACTAACTGTCTATGAAGCTTCTAACAACTGAGATGAACGTCGGGACAAGACCCGCGACATCCTAATGAACTAGCTGATAAAACAATAAAAAGGACCCTCCAAAAAGCAAAGAGGCTCACCACAAGACTCTGAATGTTCAACTGGATCAACGAAGCAATGGGTGTTGATCCTGGTCACCTGTATCTGCATCATAAAAATGATGCATGCCAAATGGCATTAGTACATTGAATGTACAAGCATGTGAGGGAAATTCTAAAACAAGACATAAGCTTGAAAGGAACTGAAAGAACATACACGGGCTCAACTTAATTCATTTCAATATAAAGCAATAATATGAATGCAATATAAAGAAAAGTTTTTAAAACATGGATAACAACCTTGCGTATTTAGAAGTACAATAGTAACTCAGTTTGTATGCAAGTATACAATATGAACTTAGTTTGTATATAAAAAATACAAAATACTTTTATAGGAGTTTCTCTAACCGACAACCATCACTTAAGAGCTATGTGATGATACATCGTTTTGCCTCACGCTGCCAGGGCCGTACTATACCTTACCGAGGGTATAGAACCTAACTACTTAGTGGATCCACTCGTCTATGTTAAAAGCATTAAGGAATCATCTAAAAATTATGACTCTTTTCTACCCATGATGGTTACATAGTTTATAGGGGTTGTGTGTTGTCTGAACTCTCCCCCATATCGATGCTCAATACTACTCCCAAAATATAACTAGCTCATATGTTTAAAACCATAATTCTTTCTGTGATTTGAGATAATTACTCAAAACTAGGCCAAAGGCTCTCCAGGAAATCAGTGTTCCCTCTCTTGCTTAATTGTGAAAGCATTTACTCTTTACTGAAAAACTAGCTCAAAGGCTCTGTTGCAAATCAGTGTTTCCTTTCTTGATTAAATGTGAAAACATTTACTCTTTGGAATACATAGTCCCCACATACTTTTTTGAAGAAATGAACTTCACTAGTTACTCTTTACTCAACTCAAAACTCAAGTCTTAAAACAAGTTTAAAGCATTTGCAAAAGACTTTTGAAAAGACTCTAGGAACTCTCTAGACTTGGATCTTAACTTTCCTTGAATTTGAATTTATGGATTCAAGGTTATGATTCATGTTTATGGATGATATCATGATGTTTAGACGTACCTAGAGTGTAGAAATCAACTAGAAAACATAGGTACGACTCAAGGAAACTTAAACGGAAAGAAGTGGGAAAGAGTAGAAGACCTAGTGTCCCTGGCACTCTGAGTGGCGCCGAGCGCCAGAGCCCAAACTTCAGAGTCTGGGTTGGGGCGCTCTGAGTGGTGCAGCGCCCCATGCCCCTGCCTAGAAAATCCCCAATTTTTCTTACTCGTTTTTCAATTCTAAACCCTCTAGATTCGATTGGTTCCTTCCCCAAACACTTAGTTTCGAATATATAACCAAAATATGCAAGAATCTACTCAAAACAACATCAACTTTCNCTCGTTTTTCAATTCTAAACCCTCTAGATTCGATTGGTTCCTTCCCCAAACACTTAGATTCAAATATATAACCAAAATATGCAAGAATCTACTCAAAACAACATCAACTTTCATGAATCTAACTCAAGAACTTCTCAACAACTTCAACAATCAAGAACCCAATAGAAACTTCAACACAATCCATCAAGAACTCAATTTCTATACTTTCAAGAACATAATTTCACTTAATTAAATCATGATTGGTGCGTGGGTGAACTAACCCAACACTATGTGATCTCACATACCTTGCAGGGATCAACCCATGGCGAAATCCACAAGCTTAACTTCAAGAACGCGACGAATCCTTGCTTCTTCTCCTCTTTTCTCTTCTCTCAAAACTCTAACTTAATTTTATGAAGCGTAAACTGAACCAATTTAGTTTAGACCCCAACTTAATTACCAAAAACGAATTTAATTAATTGGGTAGTGAAAAGACCATAATACCCTTCTAAAATCCGGTTTTGACTTTCCTTATCTAGACAACCCGCCTTCAAATAGGAATATCTCCTTCATACAAACACAAAATTGAGCAAATTCGATGGCGTTGGAAAGATAATTCATAGACCTTTCCTACGGTATCTTGTATCCTACCTAACTCATCATGTGCTAAGAGTTATGGTTGATTGAAGTTGACCCAAAACTCATACTTTTCTTAATTTGTCAAACTTTCCAAATTAGATTATTTCCAAAAAATAGTTTTCTTCTTAACTCTAGTTCTTTCAAAAAGCGGGGTGTTATACCTCAAGAGTTATTTCCACCCGTTGAGTAAGTTGGAAGTCAGTGAAATTTAAGGTATCACACAAGCAAGAGTTAGTGAACAAATTGTAGCAATCATATTCTCGAAGCATACTAGACTGCAAGCATAGTTAAAAAAAATTAGCAAATGTTAATATGACGTAGTATATAATTTCTTGTACTCGAAAGTTGGAAACCATAATTAAGTTAATTTTATCTCCAAGTTTTTGTATGTTTTCCATGAGAATGCTAGTGATTTTTTTTCCACGTTGTATTCTTTACATAAATTAATTTTATTTGGTTTCTCTTCTTTATTTACTTACTATCCTTATAATATTTTGATTTACTATTTTTTGAACTATTCATGGGTTCAACTCAAATAGAGATTTCTGCTTATTCATTCACTCATTTTCCTGATTCAACTGTATATTGAAAGAATGTACTTAAATAAATATTTTTTCTCCCCAAATTCATATTTCACTTCCAAAAAATTAATGATACTCTTACGTTCATAAATTTAAACATTTTTTTAGTGTTTAGTGCTTTGCGATGACACTAAGGGTGTGTATGGTTTGAAGGAAAATATTTTCCAATTTTCTCATGTTTGGTTGGGTAAAATGTTTTCCAAATCAACTCATTTTTCTCAAATTTAAGGAAAATGATCTCCCTTCAAAAATTATGGAAAACATTTTCCAAAAATTTCCTCCAACTTCATATTACAATTTTTTTTGTTGAAAAAATAAATTTAAAGTTTATTTTTAAAAAAATATTTTCAACTTCATTTTTTAATTTTTTACCCCACCCCTACCCCGCAAGCCCCCA
>NC_064293.1:1755849-1874827 GCF_019186545.1 Solanum stenotomum
CCATCAGCCCCCCACCCCCTCCAAAAAAATTATGTTTGTTTTTAAAAAATATTTTCAATTTCAATTTTCTACTTTCTAGTAAAAATAAAAGATATTTTCTCAATAATATTTTTCATTCATAAATTAAACACTAAAAATTATTTTTCAAAAATATTTTCTACTGACCAACCAAACATGAGAAAATAAGTCAAATATCTACTTGTTTTCGAGGAAAACATTTTCCTTCATACCAAACACACCCTAAATATTAGTTCATAGGCTAATCATTCATCAATTCATACTTGTAGTTTCCTACTATGATTTTAATGGCATACATACTTCAATATTATTAATATCATTTTAAAACATTAATACTAATTAGAATGAGGGACATATGCAATGCACGTGTTCAAGAACTAGCATTTTATAAAACATTAAAAAGTTTTAAATATTAAGTAAATTTTACACTTTATTTAACTTAATAATTCCAATTTAAGTAAAGCTTTAACCTCCATTAATTAATACATGTTATAAAATAATGATAGAATACTAAAATCAAATGGAAAAACATAGAAAGAAGAAGAGGAAAACAAAAGTAATAAGAACAAAGAAAAAGGAAGAGGAGAGGAGAAAGTAATAGTAACCTTTTCTCAATATATTTTGGTGTCTTATTTCATATACAATGTAGGCCTTTTATAAGCCAAGTAACTTGGAAAACTAAACATGCTACAGTAACATGTGGGTCATAGGACATCTACATCCACAAATTATTTACAACAATCCCCCTTGGATGTTCTTGTAATACGCATTGTTTGTTGACTTATTTCAAGTTACTTGAAGGAAGCTACTTGTAAGCTGATTGTAGGAACCTACTTGAAGAGCTACTTGTAAACTGTTTATAAGAATCTTCTTTTGTAAGTTGCTTATGAGAATCTACTTGCGGAGATGTTTGTAATTTGATTATAAGAACTTGTTTGTAAGTTGTTTATAAGAACCTACTTGTGGAGCTGCTTCTAAGTTGCCTTCTCGGTTTCAAGCTTATCCAGAGAACTGTGTAATCTGTATCCACTAAATGATGTATTTACTACTCATTGGAGTTCCTCAATAGATAATGTGCCTCGTTAAAATCTTACTAGGAAAAACCCTGTGGGAAAAAGTCCTAGTGAAGGAAAAAGAGTACGCATATCTTTGTAATACGCTTTGAGAGTTGTCTTATTAAAAACCTTACCAGGAAAACTCAGTGGGACAAAACCTTGATTAAGGTAAAAAGAGTGCAGCGCGTATTTACTCCCCCTAATTAAAACATCATTTAATTCTTGTAAAAGATGTCTCCCAATCTTATACTTGGTTTTCCAAATATTGATATTGATTGTGTCTTTGTGATCAAATCATATTCATAAAGATGTTGCATCATTGAGCTTATCTTGATATATCGTTTTCTTGTCCGTTGGATATGCTGAGTTCATCCAAATACATTTATGACAATCAATTAGTTTGTGACCTCGTCGGCGTAGACAAATTGCCCATCTGACTTGTTTGTAGCAATATCCAAATAACAAAGACTTTCATGATAATAATATTGACAGTCTTGTAGGATAATACAATGTGCCAATATTTCCACACGAAAACATATATATCTTTTGAGATCAAACTTGGTATAAATCAAATGATTTCCTACAGTTTCATAACTAATAAACTTTGACAAGATTGGTTAGAATAAAATAAATTTATAAATGAATATTTGATTCACTTTGATATCTCTATCGATAAGAGTAATGTTATATTTGCATGCACATTAATAAAATTATTATACCATGAATAATAATCGCAAGATACATAAGTGCACCAATTGCACTATGACATGTTACTTTCTAATCATTTTAATGAAATCAAAATTGATCTTTATGTTAAGCGATCTCACATTCATTGGGGTACTATTCAATGGAATCACTTTGGAACCTTTTAAATCCTTCAGGGATTTTCATATAATATTTACTGTCTAGCTAGACATGATAATCATCCATCATGTGTATTCAAGTTTTTTCATATATTATCAGACTGAAAGAAACCTCATTGCATCCACCTCGGGAGTATACATCTCCATACAATAATGTCAGGACTTTTGCGAAAAATCTTTATTTTTCAATGAACAATTCGTACTTTATATTTTACGATTTTACTTATCTCATAATAATTCATTTGTACTCCACTGACATTATATCTTGGTATATGGATAAAATAAGTCCAAAACATCACTTTCCCAAGTGAATAGAAAAATACTTGAATTGTATTTTCTTTGGTCAATCATTTATCTGTCAACTCTCGACAGATTTAATATCAAGATCCTCATCACCATTTATAATTTTGAGGGCTACATTATATTTAAGATATCGCCGACGATTATTTGATATCGATTCTAATGTGACATAACTTATCAAGCTCACTTTATTTTTCATCATTTTCAAGTACCTAAACCTTTGACAAGATTTTTATAAAGTGTTATGTCATGGTGCTCTTTCTAAAGCACTTGCCTCATTATTATGACTATCTTGATCATTTGCTCCTTTTCTTCTTCAAGAAGTTTTATCTTTCAAATCGATTAATTTATCACGCTTCAGGCGTGCCATAACTTATGTCCTTAAAGGATTTTTCATTGGAGCATTTATATCTGGTTTATAACATAGGGTCTTTGAATGTGTCTGACAATTGACTTAAATTATTTTTCAACGAGGATCATGCCAATACCAATAATAATTCATTATGTATAACTAATTTTCCAGTTGCTTATCATTCCTCCCCCTAATGTTAGTGAATCTAACATTCGCCCAACATTATTTGGGGACTCATCTTTGTGCATTGCGTAATGATGGAGCAATGGAATAATATACCGCACATTTAAAAAAAATTAGAAGAGAATTATTTGGTACCTGACCCTGAACCAATTGTGATAGGGGAACCTTGTTGGCTTGATACGTACAAGTGTTGCTACACTTTAAATAACACATCTTATACCAAATTTCTTTTGGGAGTTTTGTTCTCATAACCAATGATTAGAGGCATATAATTTCTGCTTAAACCACTTGGATATAAATCAACATCATCAATATAATTTTATAATTTGAAATGTGCTCTTGATTTAACAATTCTAGCAAACAACCTTTGCAAAAATGAAATTGCAAGTTGATAATAAATCATATGTGACCATAAACATAGATGCATCTATTAAAATCATATAGTAGTAAATGATCTACATGACAGGTGAACGGGCCCATATTCACCTTTTTATACATTCAAAATTCTAGGAGATATAATCTCAAACTTAGCTGGTGCAATGATAATTTTATCATGAGAACAAACAACACAATAGAATTCTTGAAGACTTTATTATTTCTTCAATACATATATATAACCACATGAATTCTCATTTATTTTCGTATCATATTTGAACCGGGATGGTCATCAACCGATCATGCCAACTAATATTTATTTCAATAAGCTTGTAGTTTGTTTTGCATGTGATTAATCATCATGCTCATATTTAGTTACCACAAACAATATGCAAATATGGGTAATTTTTCACGTAAATATTTATAACCCATTTTGATTGTAGTAATATGAAGATCTTAAATCTTTCCATATTTTGTAGTCTGAATATTTTTTTCCTTTGACTATTTTTTTTAAAACTTAAAAAGTTTCTTTTGATACTACAATTTCAATATCATGAGCAATTTTATTTCTTTGGGTAGTAGCACATTAGCTCACCAAAGCTCACAATTAACTTTGGATACTACCACATATTTCATAACATTGTTTGTGTGGTAAACATCTCTTTCCAGGAGAAATTTATATCATTATTGTCATGATCAAAATCATTATAAGCCAAACTTGTTTCTTGATTTACTTTTGTCATTAGTATCTCCTCCCTTTTGTTTAATATCTGGCAATTTTTTTTTTGACACACAGAGATACATAATCAATGACAAAGTTCTGTGGTCAAGAATTATTTCCTTCTTTTGTCATTTCGATAGTTCATCATAAAACGTACCACAATATTAGTGATGTACTAAAAGTGCTTGACCAATGGCCATTTATACCAACATATAATTTCTTTATTTCTCTCTAACCTCCCATAGGGGTGAGTTGTGGTATTTATTAAATCATACATGAGTCTTTATTTATAATTTTCATCATCTTTTGACACATGCACTTTCAAGAATGATCCACATTTCATGATACTTACCACAAGTCACATTCTCTTCAAGGAATTGACTATAATCATATATACATGCTTCATGATTATTATTGTTTTTTCATTATAAGTTCATTGTCATGCTTGAAATTTATCATATTCATATGACATACCTCGACATCACTTTTGAAAGGTCAAGTGCACCTTCACTTTATATTTCTTTATTTTGATGAAGGATTTATAAAATCAAATTAGTTTGCACTGTAATCGCGTGCCCAATACCTTTCATACCAAATGTGATGACTAAAACTACCTTCACTCTTTGAAGGACCTATTTTGAGAACTCATAATGTCCTTTCTTTTATAATTATCACAACGATGACTATTATTATTTTATCCATTCACGTGCATATTCATATGTCCAACCATAAAATAGTCTTGTCATCTTTCAGACTTTCATTGTATTGCTATCACATTCTCTTTTAAGAATGGAGCATATTAAATGGGACGGACTTCACAATTTTTAGCAAGAGCATATCGATTTGCTCAATCATCACTATATATTAATATATTGCATTGCGACTTTAACCCAATATCTTATCCATACAAAGGCGTGTTAGGCCAAAATACGAAGGGACTTGAACTCAAAATCTTATCATCATGGTGCATCGAGACTTTAATCGATGTCTTACCCTTTTGATGCGATGAAACTTGAATCCACCGTCTTACTCTCAATCAATGACAGAAGAAGCAAAATACAACAAAATTCACCTTGAATCTTTAAAAATATTACAACTTCACAATTAAATGGCAAATGGATTAGAAATAATAAGAAAAGACATTAACAAAACCTATTTAATCATGAGTATAAATTTATTTTACTAGGCCTACAAATATCAATTATGTAATTGATAAACACACTATACATAATTTTGAATAAGTAGCCAATATAATCCAATTAAATTATGTATTAATAAAAAAATATATGTGTTAAATTTCCTTCCCTTTTTTTTATTTGTTTATTTATTTATTTATTTATTTTAGCAAAAAAAATTGTAGTAAAATTCATGTACATTAGTCATGTATAATATGACAATTTAAAGGTCAAGATGAGAAATGACAAACAACTAATTGTTAAAGAAATTTATTATCCTGACTAATTATGAGTAGCTTATATAAAATAAAAATAATCCTTTTATTTACCGTTTCAAGACATATGCACAATTCAAATTTCTAATATGTATTGAGTTCTGATGACTGTTGGTCCGACACTTAACAAGTCAATTGTTTTGTTGAAAATTAATATGGAGTAATTTTTCGTATCACTGGAAAGTAATATTTCATATAAATAATATTATGAGTAATAGTTAACAAAAGGTTATGTGAGATGAATACCTTTCTATTCTTATAGCTAATTATAAAGATCGAAAACTCAAATAATCAGATAAGGAAGACTTCATAGTATGGATAAAATATATTATAAGAAATAAATTGTAATATACTTTAAGCATATGCAAAAGAAAATCACAAATTTATACTTCTCCCATTAAGAGATTTTGTGGGCATAGATCGATCAATTTGATAGCAAGAAGAAAACAACCACCATTAAGAATAGATTGATTTGTATACCCAATTTCTTGTTTGTTCATATCAACAATGGCTACCAGTAGTGTAATTGAATGTGTTTACCTGCATGTAGTTTTGATATGGGAATATTGATAAAAGTCTCATGTCTTAGATTTCTGATAACTTATTTGGACTTCTAATATTTTGAGATTTACATAGGATAGAAAAATTATTAGAGACATGATAGAATACTAATGATAGAATACTAAAATTAAATGGAAAAACCTAGAAAGAAGAAGAGGAAAACAAAAGTAATAAGAACAAGGGAAAAGGGTCTGATTTATCCCTCAACTTTGTCATTTAGAGCTGATATACCTCTCGTTATGAAAGTGGCTCATATATACCCCTACTTATATATAAATGAATCACATATACCCTTTCCCTCTAACGGAAAGAAAAAAATTAATTTTAGTTTAATTTTTTATTATAACTATAATCCCATATGGGTATATTTAATCCTCCTCAAACCTATTTTTTTGACTTTTTTTTTGTTTCAATGACTAATTTAGATTTATTATTTTGATGGTCAAATTTATTTGTGTTTCACTAATATTCTTGTAAAACTTATTATAGACGATCAATTTTTTTTCTTCAAATACAAAAATTAAATTACAATATAGATAAAAATAATTGTTTTAAATTATAATATAGCCACAAAAAAATAGTTTAAAATTTTTTTCTTTACACTAAGTAATGAAAGAAAAAAATAAAATAAGAATAAGAAACTCAATTAATGAAAATCAAAGAAGTCAAAAAATAATTTATGTATGAAAAAAATTGAAATATACCTTGAACTTTGCTAGAAGAATCATATATACCTCTAAATGATTTAAAAAAAAAATTAAAAGTCAAAAATATAAATTTAAAATTGATTTTTTCACTTCCGTTAAATGAAGAGTATATGTGAGCTCATTTTGTAACGGTAGGGGTCTATGTGAGCCGTTTGTATAACGATAAGGGTATATATGAGCCACTTTCATAACGAAAAATATATCAGCTCCAAATGACAAAGTTGAGGGGTATATCAACCCTTTTGCCTAAGAACAAAGAAAAAGGAAGAGGAGAGGAGAGGAGAAAGTAATAGTAACCTTTTCTCAATATTTTTTGGTGTCTTATTTCATATATATATTTATTACTCCTATTTTAAAATGGGAGTTTGGGAGGACCAACACTGCACTAAAGAGTTGAACTAAAAGCTATAGAAATTGTACATTGAGGCCCACCAAAAAGATGAACTAAAATAACTTCATCTACTTCTACTTTTTCTACACATTGGAATGTGTACTGCTTTTTGTACACGTGTTTTTCTGACAATTTTGGTTATATTTTTCTTTAAAATAATTATTGCCTCGATTTTTATTTTAAAAATTTATTTTTAATTTTAAAAGATTGGAAATTTTATGTTAAAAATTTAAATAATAGAAAAAATAAATTTATTTAACTTTTATCATCATCAATACTACTAATTTATTTGACATTTTTTTCTTAATCTTCATCTCATCATTAATGTTATTTATATAATTTTCTTAAATCACTTATTTTTTCTTTTTTAACTCTTTTTTTTATATATAAAAGTCTCGATTTTTATTTTTATTTTTAACATTTATTTTTAATTTTAAAAGATTGGAAATTTTATGTTAAAAATTTAAATAATAATAGAAAAAATGATTTATTTAACTTTTATCATCATCAATACTACTAATTTATTTGACGTTTTTTCTTAATCTTCATCTCATCATTAATGTTATTTATATAATTTTCTTAAATCACTTATTTTTTCTTTTTTAACTCTTTTATATATATAAAAGTTGGATATGTAAATGATGATGTCACATTTCTTAGAAGCTAAGATTACTATTTATCTAATTTCTCCAAAAAAATTTAAAAAAATTAAGATATCATACGCAAATTTATGGTTAAACTTAAACTATTTGATTCTCAAAAAATAAAAAGTCTCACATAAAATGGGACAGACGAAGGATAACTCTCAATTAAATTTATTTCACTTTTTATTTTCCATTTTTAACATAATTTTTCAAGTTGGATTTCTAGGAATTCTATAGTAGACCCATTTAAATTTTACTTTTTTGTTTTAAATTAGAGAACTTGGCCGCACTTCGCGCGATCATTTAAATTAAATATTTTTGATTAATTTTATATTTACTTTGTTGTTTAATCGTAATATTATTATTTGTCTTAATAATATGAAGATTGTGAAAAAAAATAAAGCTTCACAAATTTTACATCTATTAAATGAGGAAGAATATATTTTTTATCAAATAAGTTAAAATATATTTGCTAATAACAAATTCTTCCATTGCATGAAGTTCATCCTTTAATATATAATATATATTTCGGTCTACCATTCTCCTTAAATGTCTAAGAAATATCTCATAATGTCAAATAACACTGTAATACTCCCTCTGTCCCTAATTACTTGTCCACTTTTAAATTTACACATTTATTAAGAAATCAATTAATGACATAGTGAGTTTATCATTTTACCCCTATTAATTATGAAGTAGATGAAAAGTTCTGCAATTTTCAAAGTAATTAGTCATTTAATTGAGGGTATAATAGGTAAAAAAATATTCTTTCTTGATTTGTCAAAATGGACAAGTAATTAGAGACAACTATAAAAGGAAAAGTAAACAAGTAATTAGGGACAGAGGGAGTACTAAACAAATGCATCAACAAATGAAATTTATATTAAAAATATATTGAATAATGACGTAATGATACCTTAATAGAATTTCCTATCCATTTTAAAAAAAAAAAACTTCACCCTTTCAATTTCGTTATATCTTCTTATTTAGTAGAAGAATCATCATTTATTATATTCTACTCCACCTTAATTTGTACCATCAGAGTTTTAAGAATAAACATTAAATTTTAAATCGAAATAAAAAATCATTGAAAAATGACAGAAAAAATAATAATAGTATATGAAAATTAAAATAAGGTGCAAGAAAAGCCTTTTCACGATAATTTTTTGAAATATATTGATAACAATTAAAATGAAGCTGTTATTTTATCTTTAAAATTAAGTTTGATTGAATTGAATTAGTACAATGAGAAAAAATATTAAACTAATAACTTTTTAATGTTATTAAATGCATTTTCTTTTTAATTGAGTAGTAGATTAAAAGTTCCGAATTAGGATATTAAAATAATATCTTACTCTCTCCTTAATTATTATGGTATTGCAAACATTTATTTTCCTTAAATGGTGATTCATTTTCCATTTACAGTTATATCCAATTAATTTCTAATGTATTGAATGTGGTTATGGGATATTGAAATAATATCTTTATCTTTCCTTAATCATAATAAAATTATAATTTAACATTTATTTTTCTGAAATGATAATTTTGTTTTAATTCCTAGAACATATTGTTTACTATATTGAATGTAATTATAATAAAACATATTGTATTTAGTATGACAAAAGAACTCAAAAATTGGAGAAATTAGATAAATAGTAATCTTAGCTTCTAAGAAATGTCACATCATCATTTACATATCCAACTTTATATATATAAAAGAGTTAAAAAAGAAAAAATAAGTGATTTAAGAAAATTATATAAATAACATTAATGATGAGATGAAGATTAAGAAAAAACGTCAAAAAAATTAGTAGTATTGATGATGATAAAAGTTAAATAAATCATTTTTTCTATTATTAAAATTTTTAACATAAAATTTCCAATCTTTTAAAATTAAAAATAAATGTTAAAAAAAAATCGAGGCAATAATTATTTTAAAGAAAAATATAACCAAAATTGTCAAAAAAAATTGATAAAAATAAATAACTATCTATTAGTAAGAATGGTGTCACTACATTTTCTATTTTAACTTTATTGTTACGTATGGATAGAAACTTTTAGAAGAAGAAATGATCCAAAAATTTAAAAATAATGATTCCTTAAATGGTGATTCCTTTTCCATTTACAGCTTTTCAATTAATTTTTAATGTATTATATATGGTTATGGATATTGGAATAATAATTTTATCTTTCCTTAATCATAATAAATTATATTTTAACCTTTGTTTTTGTGAAATGATAATTTTCTTTTCATTCGTACAACATATTGATTAATATATTAAATGTAATTATAATAAAACATGTTGTATTTAGTATGACAAAAGAATTCAAAAATTTTAAAAATTATAGAAATAGTAATCCTAACTTCTAAGAAATGTCACAAATATATATATATATATATATATATATATATATATCTAAGAAAATGATATAAATTACATTAATGATGAAATGAAGATTAAGAAAAGAAGTAAAACAAATTAATAATAATATTGATGATGATAGGAGTTAAATAAATCATTTTTTATATTTTGTAAATTTTCAATATAAATTTTTCAGTCTTTTAAAATTAGAAAATGCTAAAAAAATAAAACTAAAACTAAAAATCGAGGCAACAATTATTTTAAGGAAAAAATAACAAAAAATGTCAGAAACATTGATCAGAATAAATAAGTATCTATTGCTAAGAAGGTGTCACCCCACATTTTCTATTTTAGCTTTATTATTACATATAGATAGAAACTTTAAGATGAAGAATGATCCAAAAATTTTAAAAATAACAAATCAATTATGTAAAAATACATGTGTAATTCTTATAAAGTTATAATAACTAATTTCTTCAAATAAATAATTAAATGAAAGAAAAAAAAGTAATTAAGAAAATAATATAAATAACACTAATTATGAGATTAATAGCATTGATGAGGAAAGGAACTAAATATGATCATCTTTTTAAATTCTTTTTTAAGAAAATATATATAAACTTTAATTAAAGATAAATAAGAAAAAAAAACTTTAATTAAAGATACAAAAAATCAAGACAAAATAAAAGAAGAAAGAAATTAGAAGAATAATGAGGTTGAAAGAAATAATATCTAATTTTCTCTCTTTTCAAATCACAAAATAAATTTTTGCTTGTTCTCCTCCTAATTTGATACGAATTCCATAAATAGAATGATTTTTTCTCCAAATAATTTTTCTTACCCTTTGAAACACTAATCAGCCTTCTTATAAATTTGTCAACCACAATGAATTTTCTCTCCTTGTAGGAGGAATAAACATTTTTTCAAAAAGTCTTTTATTTTGAAAAGAACTTTTTGTTACATAATCTCTTTCTTTACATCAATGTCTTCACAAGAATCATGAGATATTCTCTCTTTCTCTTTTGTTAAAAAAGTCACATGACCTAGAAATTTGATGGACATCTTAGCGACAAAAGTTGATACCATATATTGATCATCATCGTCAGAAGAAGAAGAGCCAAAGTGAAGAAATTTGTTCTTATTTGTTACAAATGGTCAACTATTTTTATTTTTTTTATAGGCTAAATAATTATAAACAGTTATGAAAAATGAATAGTTTTTATCTTTTCATCTTCCATTTTCATTTACTTAAATCTATATTAGTGTATTGGATGTTATAAAGGGCATAATTAATCGGGTATGATATAAATACTTTTTTTTAAAATACAAATAAGAAATACAAAACAAAGATAAAATGTCAAAAAAAGGAGAAAAAAGATGAATAGAAATACTGGTCATAGAGAGATGCCACATCAGATTGTCTATATTCAGCTTTATATATACATATATAGGTTCATGCCCTTAGATGTTATTTTATTACTTTAGCTGGCATCGACATTTTTGTAAATCTGATATCTACTTTGGAACATTTTATAATGTGGCATAGGCTGACAATTGAGATCATAAATTTAAAAATAATAAAATTTAATTTATTATAATACTAATATCAATATCATAAATATAAATATATATATATATATATATATATATATATATATATATATCATTTAAAAAATATATAAAAAGTATTATAAATTGTAATAATTAACCGCTTTATTTTTTTAAAATCATATAACTAATTTGATTTACACTCCAAAATTCATAGGTGTCACATAATTTAGACATTAATTCTTCATTACTTAATATATGTAATTATATCAATGACATATAAATTGAAATAAAAAAATTACATATTTTATTTGAAAATCACATAATAGTACTATAAGGTATAATAATTAACAACTTAACATATTTTAAAATTTTAGTTGACTCTCCAAATTCCATATGTCTCATGTAATTGAGACAGAGAAAAACATATATTGGTTTAAAATTAATAAAAATATTATAAATTATAATAATTAACAACTTAAAATTTATAAAAAAAATCCTTTAAAAAAATTTAGTTGGCTCTCCAAATTCAATTGGTATTACAATAATTAAAACATAGAAATTAACATAGATTGGACTCCTGCTGACATTTATGTTTCCTTTTTAAAATTTTTTTCTTTTATACTTTATATAAATAAATTTTTTATGTAAAAAGTATTATAAATCATAATAATTAATAGCTTAAAATATTTGAAAACATATAAAAAGTTTTTGTTAACTTTCAAAATTTCATCTATACCGCATAAATTGGGAGAAATATACATATATAGATATTTTAAGGTGCTAATTATTGTGAGTTATAGTACGTTTTATGTAATTTTCATTTATATTACTCGTTTTGTCCTGATTTATGTGATACACATGAAATTTCAAAAGTCAATGAATTTTTTATAAGTTTTTTTTATATTAATTTGTTATTTATTGTGATTTATAATATATTTATGTAAAACATACTCTAAATAAAAATAATTAGCAACTTAAAATATATAAAAACATACTGAAAAATTGATTAACTTCAAATTTCATATGTACCACATAAATTAAAACAAAAACAATAACATATATTGGGCTCCGTGCTGGCACGGGGTCCCATATCTAAGTATATAATATATATAATGTAGACCTTTTAAGTCAAGAGTAACTTGGAAAACTAAATATTCTACAGTAACATGTGGGCCATAGGACATCACATCCACAAATTATTTACAACAAAATAATTAATTTCGAGACTTGTTCACATCCTAAACTCATTTTTCTCTTGTGACTGTGAGCATGGAGTCCATTAAGGCAGAGGTTTTGGGGAAGATGGGTAAGAAGGAGATAATCAGAAAGGCAGAGGAGTTGGTAGAGAAAGCAATGAGAGGGAACGATGCTTCACATGATGCAGCCCATGCTTTTCGAGTTAGAGACCTTGCCCTTTCACTTGCTCACGAAGAAACCCTTTCTACTTCTCCTGATTCCATCTTAATCGTAAGCTTACTACTCATAATTACCTAACTAGATTGAGGGTTAATTGAAAACCAAAACTCGTGTTAAAGATTTGATGAGGTTACTGAGTGCAAGATTGTTTTTGCCACTGGTTGATGATTTGGGCATTCCTAACGATACTGCTTCTAATAACTAGTTTGTCTCCAAGATCAGTTTGCCTAATGGGATACATCTGGGAAGTAGTTTGCTTAAAGTTAAAAACATATTGTAAACCCACTTCTAAGGATCCAAGTGCATACACCTTTCATATATGTAGTCTGAGTGTTGATTAGTGTGAGCAAAATGTGTACATATGTTTGAGGAGGGTATACCTATTTTCTTTTTCTTCTTTTAGGCATTTCGAAAAGTTAAACTTTTCTTGCTATAATTTCAGGTGGAACTGGCTGCTCTTCTACATGACATAGGTGATTGATGCCTCTTTCACTATTATTTTGATATATTAGAGCTTTAACTTGGACCCACTGAGTTATATACTGCTATAACGCTTTTTGTCATACTTTGCTCATTGCTCGGGTTATCTATTTGATAATCATAAGATTACGAGGGAATAACCTTTTAGATTATGAGAGTTCTACATTTGCTGCTTGAGGTGTGGGAGGGATGGGATCTATTTGATGACTGTAAATTAAAAGAGAATTGAAAGGAAATATTATAAGCAATTCTGTTGGTGCGTGCGAGCTGGGATCTCTCTGCTTATAATCAAGTTCTGTCGTTAATCCTCTGATATGTTATGTAACTTATCGGATTCTCTTTGGCTTTCTGATTGCAGGTGACTACAAATACGTAAGGTTAGATTCTATCATATTTCATGATAAGAAGGATTTCTCTGTAGCCTATGTTCTCATGGTTTTGTTGGATGAAAGTTACCTCAAAAGGTGATAATTTTCTGTATGGATGTCAAAATGTCATCCATGCTGTTACGGTGACGCCTTCTTGAACTGTCTTGGAAGGGTAATGTACGGCAAAGCAACCGACATCCGGGTCATTACTTTCTGCCAATCAAAAGCCCGCTCAGTGCACTAGACTAGATTGTCAGTGCAGTGCTATAAAGCAAATGACAAGATCAGAGAGTGTACAAGAGAATTGAATGAAAGCTTTCGTGTATTAATGAGAACAATGATTACAGGAAAGTTAAGATGGTACCCTTGGGGGGAGAGCCCCCAATGCAGAGATCTGAATGCTTGCTGAAAACTCCGACTAATAGACCCTATATATGTCCTTAAAAAATAAACCCAAGTTACAGGTATTGACATAAGTAAGCTGGGAAGACAGTAGCACTGTTCTTATCATCTTTGGCATCGTGGTTTCTCTTTGTGCAAAATAATTTAGTGGTCCATCCCTATACATTGCATAATTGCAGTTTTTTATCGTCTTCCCCCAGTGTTCACTCCCAGTCATTGACTTTTCCAGTGTTTTAATTTCATTTTTTCTGATAACCATGGTGTAAGGGCAAGCTTGCGGGCACCTCAACTAATTCCATGGGGTAGCTACTACCTCCCGTCAACACAGGTACCGGGTAACTCTATCCACCAAAGCTTGAACAAGTGGGAAGAAAATCACCTAGTATTTTTTCGCTGGCTAGGATTTGAACTTGAGACCTCGTGGTTCTCAACCCACGTCATTGACAACTAGTCCATACCCTTGGGTTCTTCCATTATTATTCATTTCTGATGCCTTCTTTTGGCTTCTAGGGATCCATCTGAGGCAAAGATTGTTGAGGAATTTCTTCAGGGTCAAGGCATAGAGGAAGGGATGAAGATAAAGATATTGAATATAATTAAGGGGATGGGTAAGTTTGTGGATGCAGTTGATTTTCTATTGTAGTTCCATTATTTGTTCGGATGTAGATGTGAATTTGTTGTGTTGTTGTTCCATCTTTTTAAAATTATCTTTGTTAGTTCACTACCATACTATTGTAAAATAAAGCAAAGCCATTTGATAAAGCAGAAAAATATTAACTGATTTCATTCTGGATATTTTTATAACTTGTATCTCTTTGAAAATGAATTAGCAAACTGTAAGGAAAATATGATGACTCTTTCTGTGGTAAATGATACCTTGAATTTTCTGTCACTCCAGCCTTTGAAATTCTCTCATTTGTCTGTCCATGTCTGCCACGGACTTAAAAACATATTTTTCATATTAGGTTTTGCCTGTCTAATTACTGGAAATAAAATTGCGACCACAATGTTACTGTATTTCCAGATCAAAGGATTTTTCAAATGGTTGTGTCCGTGTCAATATTTTCGTTGATGATTTTTTGAAGTGTGGTTAATATTGTTTTATTAAAATAATTAACTTTCTTTATCTGTATGTACTGTCTCCTTGGTTGAAATAGACTTTTGTCATGTAAAACTTTCTCTGTGTTTTCACGCTTTTCTCAGTTCCTTTGGAGTGATTGGTGGTTGTGTTTCACTTTCATTTCTGTACTATAATCTGTCATATTCCTTGGGCTTTGAATTCTATGGAAGAGTTGGACACAAGATGATTGTTATCCTTTCCTGATGATTTGAATGAATTGATAAAAAACAATGTTCCCTTTGATATAGGTTTCAAGGAAGAAGTTGGAGGGCTTGCAAATACGAATTATTCAATAGAGTTTGGAGTGGTGCAAGATGCCGATCGGCTTGATGCGATTGGTGCAATAGGTGATTGATTCAATTTAGTTACCTCTTGGTCACCTGTATATGTTATGTTCTCCTCTCATTCTCTGTGGTAGATGCTGCTGAAGAGATGAAATTATGCTACTTGGATTTTTTCTAATTACAGACTGCTTGGTTATTTTCCTACCTTAAAAAGATACTGTCTTTCTTAATTTGGATATCATATGGTAATTACGGTTTCAGGAATCGCCCGTTGCTTTACTTTCGGTGGAAGCAGGAATAGAGTCCTCCATGACCCAAGAATTGAACCTCGATCAGATCTGTCTAAGGAAAATTACATGAACAAAGAAGAGCAGACTACTGTGAATCATTTTCATGAGAAGCTTCTCAAATTGAAGGACTTGATGAAGACAAAGGTCAACTTTTATCGTTTGTTTCTGTATATTTTGTTTTACCCCTTCAGAACCTTATAAATTGTGCAGGAAGAATTTTCATGTGAATCATCTCTTCATTACAGGCTGGTAAGGAAAGGGCTGAGAAAAGGCACAAATTTATGGAGGATTTTCTGAAGGAGTTCTATGAAGAGTGGGATGGGAGGGCTTAAATGAGGTAGCAGTTTTCCAATTGATGTTGCATGTTCCTAAATATAGTTCTTTGTCGTGGTTGTTCTTTATATAATAAACACTAATTGACGAACTTTTGCATCCTAGGATGAGTCTCAACAACAACATACCTAGTGAAATCCCACAAAGTGAGGTCTGGAGAGGGTAGCGTGTATGCAATCCTTATCACTATCTCTCCTAGGTAGAGATGTTTTCGACAGACCCTCAGCTCAAGCAAATCACAACAATAATAAAACGGAAAAAGATAGTGGGGAGAAACATGCAAACGAAATGTGGTGCATATATGCAAGGAACCATAACACCAACAACAAAGTGAGATCATCTAAACATAGTAATAGGACAAAGACTACATTAATACAACAACCGACATGGTGCTCTATTCACCACCAAACCAAATACATGAATAAGCTAGTAATAGTACAACTCTTAACTACTTACTAACCTTCTACCCTTATTCGCGACCTCCTTACCTCCTTATCTAAGGTCATATCCTTGGTAAGCTGAAAATGTGTAATATCATGTCTAATCACCTCCCCCAATACTTTTTTGGCCTACCTCTACTTTACCCCACTATATACAACTTCTCACACCTTCTCACTGGAGTATGTGCACATCTTCTTTTCACATGCCTAAACAATTTCCGTCTCCCTTCCCTCAACTTGTCCACCGTGGAGGTCACTCCCACTTTGTTTCGGATATCCTCATTCCCAATCTTATCGCTCCTAGTATGCCCATACATCCCTCTCAATATCCCCATTTCCGCCACTTGCATCCTTTGAACACGAGAGTTCTAGACTAGCCAACACTTCGTTCCATACAACAAAGGCGGTCTAACCACCACTCTATATAATTTACCTTTAAGTTTGGTGGTACTTTCTTGTCACACCACATCGGATGCAAGCCTCCACTTTATTCATGTCGCACTAATACGATGTGTGACATCATCACCGATCTCTCTATTTCCTTGGATCAGGGATGTAGATACTTAAATATTTCTCTCTTGGCGACAACTTGTGTATCAAGTATCACTTATACCCTACCTCATACCTCAGACCACTGGATTTACACTCCAAATATTGTCTTGGTACTGCTCAATGTAAACCCTTTAAACTCTAGAGACGGTGTCCACACCTCCAACCTACTGATAATTCCACCGTGAATCTCTTCGATCAAAACAATGTCATCTGCAAATAACATACACCATGTCACCTAACCTAAATTGCGTCAATTGATCTATTGCCAAGGCAAATAGAAACGGGCTTAACGATGAACCCTGGTGCAACCCCATCTCAACTTGAAAGTGATATGAGTCTCCTCCCACTATTCTTACTCGGGTCTTGGCTCTATCATACATTTCCTTTACCCCCTAATGTATTCAACCGGTACACCTTTAGACTCCAAACATCGTCAAAGAACTTCTTTAGGGACTTTGCCGTAGGCCTTCTCAGTGTCAATGAATACCATATGCTATTAGGTGGTACCTTTTTATCACACAAGACTTGTGAAATTAGGTTTGGGCCTAACTCACACTCCCAAGCTAGCTCAAAGGGAGGAGGATTACCCAAGCCTTACAAGGAGTCTACCTATCTCATTAACCACCAATGTGGGACTTTTGTTATTCTTTAACACCCCACCTCACGCCCAGTTCTTAGCATCTGCTGCGTGGGCAACTTTGATTTTTGGGGCCCCCAATATTGGGCGAGATGGGCCTTGCTTTGATACCATGTGAAATTGGAAGAAGAAAAGAAGAAGAAATATGGGGAATTGAATTGATTGATCATTCCCCCAAGTTGATGGGATTAAATAGTTGTTACAAATAATGTAAATAAGGAAAGAAGATAATAAAATATTACACAATCTCCTAACTGCCTAATTAAAAGGATTAGGGAATATTTTTTTTTTTGAGAAGGTAACAGTCTTGTATTATATTCCAAAAAAATCAAACCTGCCACAACTTGTTACAGGTTTACTAATTACAAATAAAAGGAGAGTATTAGGGAATATTCTCAAATCTCAATTATTTAATCATACCATATTTAAATATTCTCATATCTACACTATCTAAATATACCATAATTAACACTCCCCCTCAAGCTGGACCCTATAAGTCATGCTTCTAGTTTGACACAAATAGTCAATTCTGGATCCTCGGAGTGATTTTGTAAAAATATCCACCAGTTGATCTTTTGAGTTGACAAAACTTGTGGTGATGTATCCAGACTCGATCTTCTCTCGAATGGAGTGACAATCTTTCTCAATGTACTTCATCTTTCATGGAACACTGCATTAGAAGCGATATGTAGTGCAACTTGGTTATGACAAATCAACTTCATCGATTCAACTCCTATTTTCTATTCTTGGAGAAGTTCTCTCAACCATATAAGCTCACACGTAGCTAGTGCCATAGCTCGATATTCTGCCTTTGCGCTTGATCTAGCTACGACAACTTGCTTTGTACTTCCCAAGATATTAGATTGCCTCCCATTAAACACAATAACTTGAAGTGAACCGCCTGTCAAAAGGAGATCCTGCCCAATCTACATCAGAATATCCGACAGTGTTGGTGTGTCCCGTATCTTCATACAATAAACCTTGTCCTGGAATAAGCTTAGTATTTGGATCCATTAGACTATCCACATGTTTGCAATCCAACATACCAGCATCTTCCAAAATGTCTAAGGCATATTTCCTTTGAGTAATAACAATATCATGGCAAGATTGGGCCACTTCAATTCCCAGAAAGTATTTCAACTTGCCCAAATCCTTGGTCTGAAAGTGACTTGAGAGGTGTTGTTTGAGTTGAACAATACCTTCATGATCATCTCCATCTCTTGTGATAACAATATCATCAACATAAACAATTAAAAAGATATGTTTGCCATGAGATGAATGCCTATAGAATACAGAGTGATCATTTTCTATTTGGATCATTCCAAACTATTGGACAACAACTCGAAAACGACCAAACCATGCTCTGGGAGACTGCTTGAGACCATAGAGGGATCGACGAAGTTTACAAACTAGTCTAGAATCCCCCTGAGCAACCAAACCCTGGTGGTTGCTCCATATATACCTCTTCAGCAAGTTCTCCAAGTAGGAATGCATTTTTAATGTCCAGTTGAAAAAGGGGACAATGATTCATTGCTGCCATAAAGATGAGAAGACGGACAAAAGCCAGCTTGGCAACTGGTGAGAAAGTATCTCCATAATCAATGCCATAAATCTGAGTGTATCCCTTAGCAACCAACTTGCTTTGAGACGATCAATAGCTCCATCTAAAACTACCTTAACTGTGAATACCTAACGACAACCAACTGTGGTTTTGCCTTGGGGTAGAGGAACAAGCACCCAAGTACCATTATCATGCCAAGCAGTCATCTCAATCATAGCTTGACACCAACCTAGATGAACTAGTGCTTCTGCCAGAGTCTTTGGAACTTTGACTGATGATAAACTAGTAACGAAGGCATGATATGAAGGTGACAAGTGATGATAACTTAAATAAGAATAAACAGGAGTTCGATTGGTAGTAGTTCTAGTACCTTTGTGAAGAGCAATGGGAAGATCATCTGATAAGTGCTCGATCCAAACAGAAGACATTGTTGGAGCATGTAATGAGTCACCAAGACTGCTTTGTGTACCTGTATCAGAGTTAGAAATACCAACTGAATTAGCAAGTTCAGCAGGAGGTTGAGGTTGTCGGGATTAGAGCTTAAGAGTTGGAGGTGGAACTGGGGTTGGAATAGTTGGAATGGGAAGGACTCCTATGGCCTTTGATTTTTCGTATTAGGAGAAAAATACGGAGAAGTCTCGAAAAAGGTAACATCTGCAGAGATCAAGTACTTATTGGTAGAGGGATCAAAGCATTTGTAACCTTTTTGTAGGCGAGAATACCAAAGAAAGGCACATTTAAAAGCCTTGTGCTGAAGTTTATCTTTTCCGGGTGCAAGGTTATGAACAAAGCATGTGCAACCAAACACATGTGGAGGAAGGGGAACCAATTTTTTGTCCAGATAGAGGACTGAGTAAGGACTCTGGTACTGCAAAATAGATGAAGGCATATGATTGATTAAATAACAAGCAGTAATAACATCACCCCAAAAACGTAGAGGGACATGATTGTGAATGAGCAATGTTCGAGCTGTTTCAATTAGATATATGTTCTTTCGCGCAACAACTCCATTTTGTTGAGGAGTATGTGCACAAGAAGACAAGTGCAATATTCTCTGGGATGACATAAAAGATGAGAGAGAAGCAAAGAAGTATTCTAGGGCATTATCACTGATTAACTTCTTAATGGAAATACTAAATTGATTGCTAATCTTAGCATGGAATTTCAGAAAGATAGAGATTAGATTTGATCTATTTTTCATTAAAAATAACCATGTACACCGAGAATAGTCATCAATAAAAGTAACAAAATAATGAAAGGCTAAGGAAGAACTAACACGACTTGGACCCCATATATCTGAATGAACGATTTCAAACATAGAGGTGGCCCTATTATTGACGCATTTTGGGAAAGAGGTACGAGTGTGTTTACCAAGTTGAGACGACTCGCATTCTAACAAAGATAAACTAGATAAACTGGGGACCATCTTTTGCAATTTCAAGAGACTTGGATGACCCAATTGACTATGGAGCAATTCAAAAGAAACATCGGAAGTGAAAACAACATGTGGTGTTGGGATAGAGAGTAGATACAATCCCTGTGACTCATGTCCTTTTCCATTCACATGTCCCATACTTCGATCCTGCACAAGAACAAAATCATCAAAGAAGCAACGCATTTCAGGTTTTTTGTTAATTTGCTAATGGAAATACGATTATATGGACATTCAGGTGCAAAAAGAACTGATTTTAAAGGTATGGAAGGCATAGGGTGAGCTATACCTTTCCCTTTTACAATTGTCTTTGATCCATTCGTCAAAGTAACAACAAAGAGGGTAGAAGGGGAAGTAAGAGTAGAGAAAGTGTTTTTGTTACCAGAAATATGGTCAGAAACACCAGAATCAAGAATCCATTGTTCCTTAGACGAAGATTGCGACATAAGCAAAGGAGTTACCAAGTTGTATTGTGCAAGCAGTTGATGATTGTTGCCTTTGATGTTTGATATTGAATGTAGTCATTATAATCTGCTCCAGTTAAAGTGATAGATTGAGATGATCCATCCGTTACAAAAAGAAGTATTGGAGAAAGAGAGAGATGAGACTTGACAGTTTTTGGATATAGTTGATTTAGCGACCAGTTGATTAATCTCTCTGTTTTCTTTTCTTCTACTGAAAATTCAGAGAGAGGGCTAAAAAACTAATGGCTCTGATACCATGTGTGAAATTAGGTCTTGGACCTAACTCACACCCCAAAAGCTAGCTCAAAAGGAGAAGGATTGCCCAAGCCTTATAAGGGGTTCACCCATCTCATTAACCATCAATGTGAGACTTTTGTTATTCTTTAACAAGACTAGAGGCAAGGCCTCCATTTCATCCGTCCCCTCCCCCCCAACACACATCATCGTTAGTGTCCCCACTGCCATGGATTATGGACCAAAGATACTTAAAACACACTATGTGGCAAGACTTACTTCCACGTCCACTTTATCTAACGCAACACTAAATTTGCACTCTAAATACTCGATTTTGGTCATACTTAAACCTGATCCATTTGGACTCTAGAATTTGTCTCCAAACCTCCAACCTAGCACTAACTTTGTCCCGAGTCTCATCAATTAGTATTATGTCATTTGCAAATAACATACACCATCGAAGCTTCTCCCGAATGAACTGTGTCAACTCATCCATCACCAAGACAAATAGGAAAGGGCTAAGAATTGATCCCTGATGAAGACCATCTCAACTGGGAAGTGCTCCAAGTCTTTTCTCGCCGTTCTAACCCGAGTCTTGGCTTTGTCATACATGTCCTTTATCTCTCTAATATAAACCATCGGGACACCTCTAGCATCCAAACACCTCCATAGGACATCCCTCGACACTTTGTCATAGGCCTTTTCACCGTTAATGAACACCATATGTAAGTCCCTCTTCCTTTCCCTATATTTCTCCACAAGTCTCCACACAAGATGGAGGGCTTCAGTACTTTATCACTCCGGCATGAATCTAAATTGATTCTTGGAAATGGACACCCGTCTCCTCGCCCCCATCTCTACCACTCTCTCCCAAACCTTCATAGTGTGGCTTAGCAAATTGATACCCCTATAATTGTTATAGTTTTGGATACCACCCTTGTTCTTGTACATTGGAATCATTGTACTTTACCTCAATTCGTCAGACAGTTATGCCGTCTTAAAAACAGCATAAACAACCCAGTCATTATGCATTATATCATAACCAAAACATCACCCTTCCAATATCCTATGATAGAGTCTAATTAAACATAGAGAATAGTTCTGATTGAAGCAGAAATGGTACAGGTACAAATTCTTTAACATACTAGGAGATATGGTGGTAAAAGAGCTAAAACATTTGTCTTGTTAGATATAGTATTGTATACTACAGTTACCTTATTAAGCTTTCAGCAATCTATTTAGTTGTTTTAATGAAGAAAGTGCCATTAGGGATCATGCTGATTAATTAAAACAATCAACATACTATTTCCTTTAAGTTAGTTAAGATATCACTAGGAGTCACTGAGTTGTCCAAATTTTTAGCAAGTTTGACAAATGGAGTTGAGTAGATACCTATCTGTAAAGGTGTATTTTCAGATCTAGCATGATTTCTATTAAATTATGCATGCTTTTTTTAATCACATTTTAAAAGTGTTTCATGCTTCACATTTTATCACATTTGCGGAAACAATCTCTCTACCTCCACGAGGTAGTGGTAAGGTCTGCGTACAATCTAACCTCCCTAGACCCCCACTTCTGGGATTTCACTTGGTATGTTGTTGTATTACAACCTTGCATGTGTATAGTACTGCTTGTATTGTAGAGTTTTAGCTTTAATGCAATGCTTAGATCAATATTTTGGTTATGATATAATGCATAATATGTTTCTTACATTACTTGCTAAAACCACGTCTCAAAATCATCAGATGTTACAGAATTACATATGTTGTTTCAAGTGAAGCTATTTGAAATATGTTCTAGATGTGTTTTTAGCTTATATTATGCATTCTGCATATGTTGACTATGACTAGGAAAATACTTTTTCTTTTGTGAGTAAGTTTGAGAGATCTAAATTGACATTCTGTTGCAAAATGAGCTTTTGCAAATGAAAATCCCAATGGAATAGTGATAACTAAGATAAGAATTAACTAGAAAAGGAAAAACAGGAAAAGAAGCTAGCTAAGATAACACTAGATAATTTCATTCATAAGAAAGGAAAGAGAACCTTTCAGTACAATATATAGTCGTCCAAGGATAGTGACCTTTCTTGGATGCTAGCTGACTCATAGTACTAAATAATAACTCTGTCAAAGGACTATAAATGCAGAATAAAACTATTACAGAACTAAACTGTAGTTAAAGAAATTAGTATTTAAACTACTAAAACTGAAATGTAATTTCCTATTATCTTTAACTAACTCCCCCTCCAATCAGTTACGTTTGTCCTCCACAGCATATGAAGTTGTTCTAGATCAAAAGTGCAACATTTCTCTCTCCTTAAAAGGACTTCCTTGTCCTCAAGGAATAAATGTTGGAAACCTCCTCTTAATGGCAACAAAGTCTTCCCATGTAGCTTGTTCAGGCTACATATCCTTCCAGTGTACTAAGACTTGAGCAACTGCTTTGTTCCCTCTCTTGATCAACCTTCTGCCCAGCACCACCCTTGGATCCACACAATAAGGGCTAGCAATGTCAACCACTGGTGGATGATTGAAATTTTGAGGTATCTCATAGCAAGGCTTAAGCTGTGAAACATGAAATGTAGGGTGCAAAGCAACGTGAGAAGGCAAGCATAACCTGTAAGCCACCTTTCCAATCTTCTGACTTATTTGATAGGGCCCATAATACTTAAAAGATAACTTGTTGAAAGGTTGATTGGATAGAGTGACCTGCCTGTATGGCTGAATTTTGAGGTATACCCAATCACCTTCAGAAAATTGTCTATCACTCCTTCATTTGTTAGCTAGATCAGACATCTTTTGTTGTGCCCTGGCCAGATGAAACTTCAACAATTGAGTCTTGAACTCTCTAGTAATCAAGCTCCTGTCCACCTCTTCATCTACAGCCTCCCCTGGTAGATATGGCAAATGATTAGGAGGAGGTTGCCCATACAAAGCTTCATAGGGACTTGTTTGAATTGCTGAATGGAAGGTAGAGTTATACCACCACTCAGCCAAGGCAAGATACATCCCCCAATCCTGCTGACTATCTGCACAAAAACACCTTAAATATGTTTCCAATGTTCTGTTTACAACCTCTGTTTGACCATCAGATTGCGGGTGGTAAGAAGTTGATGTACTGAGCACAGCTCCCTGTATTGAAAACAAGTCTTGCCAGAACCTGCTAATGAAAATAGGGTCTCTATCACTAACCACATTTTCGGGCATTCCATGTAATCTATAAACTTGATCCAAAAACACTTGTGCCACAGATACTGCAGTATACGGATGAGTTAGGGCTATGAAGTGAGCATATTTTGTCAGCCTATCTACTACCACCATAATAGTAGTTTTGCCCTTGGACTTGGGCAATCCCTCAATGAAGTCCATACTGATACTGGACCAAGCTGAAGAGGGAATCTGCAGAGGTTGCAACAAGCCAGGAGAAGCTGCAAAATCACTTTTGTTTCTTTGACAAACCTCACACTGTCTGATATAGTTGACCACATCCTCCTTTAAGCCTTTCCAGTAGATCAATCCAGCCATCCTTCTGTAAGTGTTATCCATGCCAGAGTGGCCACCAGATGGTGTATCATGCCACTTGCTAATCAGATCCCTCCTAAGTTGGATATCCTTACCCACCATTAATTTCCCATGCCTTCTCAATTGCTGGTGGATGTAAGAGTATCCCTTGTGACCCTCTAATTGTTCCTTGAGGTCCTCAATCAATTTAGCTAGTCCTTCATCATTAGACCAGCTGTCCCTTATCCTTTCAAACAATGAAGAGTCCACAGGAGCAACAACAACTACTAATGCTTCAGGCATAGGCATTCTTGAGAGAGCATCTGCAGCCTTATTCTCCCTTCCTTTCTTGTACTCTATTTCAAAGTCATATTGCATAAGTTTAGCCACCCATTTCATTTGAAATCCAGTATGTAACTTTTGATCTAGAAGGTATTTGAGGGCCTTCTGATCAGTTTTGACCACAAATTGTCTTCCCATTAAATACTGATTCCATTTAGTCACAGCCATTGCTAGGGCTAGAAGTTCCTTGTCATACACTGATAGGCTTAAGTGCTTACCAGATAGTCCCTTGCTAATGAAAGCTATAGGATGGCCCTCTTGCATTAGGACTGCCCCAACACCCAAGTCACAAGCATCTGTTTCCACAATGAACATCAATGAACTAACTGGCATGGCCAACACCGGAGCAGTAGTTAGTGCTTGCTTTAAGTAATCAAAAGCATTGGTGGCCTTATCTGACCATTTGAACCCTTCTTTTTTAAGCAAATCTGTCAATGGTCTACTAATTATACCATAGTTCCTGATGAACCTCCGATAATAGCCAGCTAGACCGAGGAACCCTCTTAGTGACTTGATGGTTTTAGGAATAGGCCATTGTCGTACTGCTTCCACTTTTTTTGGATCAGTAGCTACCCCCTCTGCAGATATGAAATGGCCTAAATACTCCACTCTATTAGCTCCAAAAGTGCATTTTCCCTTCCTGGCAACCAGATTGTGTTGTAGCAACAGCTCAAAGGTGATTCTCAAGTGTCCCACATGCTCCTGTAAGCTGCTACTAAACACCAAAATATCATCAAAGAACACTAGAATAAACTTCCTCAAATGAGCCTTGAATACATGATTCATTAGACTTTGAAAGCTGGATGGAGCATTAGTTAGGCCAAATGGCATTACTAGGTACTCATAGTGTCCAGAATGAGTCCTAAAAGCTGTCTTGTGGATGTCATCCTGGGCCATTCTGATTTGGTGGTAACCCGACCTTAGATCGATCTTAGAGTAGATCTTGGACCCCCCCAACTCATCAAGCAATTCCTCAATGATTGGAATTGGGAACTTGTCCTTTATTGTTGCTTTGTTTAGAGCCCGATAATCAACACAAAGTCTCCATGACCCATCTTTCTTCCCCACGAGCACCACTGGTGAAGCATATGGACTAAAACTTGCCTGGACAATACCTTGATCCAGCAGTTCCTGTACAAGTTTTTCAATTACATCATTTTGCTTGGATGAGTACCTATACGGCCTAAGATTTACTGGATTACTACTGCCCAGTAGAGGAATCCTATGGTCAAAGGATCCCCTGGTAGGTGTGGCAGCCTTTTAGGTTCATCAAATAGTTGATTGAATTCTTCTGTGAGAGCCACAATTTGAGGATGACCCTCAACATTAATTTCCGCTCTTGTAGCTTTTGGTACTACTTTGATCATGAATTACTTACTACCATTCTCTACCATCTTACCCAATTTTTTTGACTGTCTTGACCTCTTCCACCTTGCCAGTTAGCATGCATTCCGTTCCTTGGTATTGAAACTTCATGATCAACTTCTGGAAACTGAAGTAGAGATCACCTAGAGGTTTAAGCCATTGAACCCCTAGTATGACATCACATGATCCCAATGGAATAAGCAGAAAATCATCCTTGAAAGTGGATCCTCCCATCAACCGGCTGAACTCTTTGCAGGCTTCAACTGTTTGCCTCATTCCCCCATCTGCAACATTGACAAGTTGAGGACTTACTGTCTGGATTGGTAGTTCCCACCTCTTGGCCAATTCTTCCTCCATGAAGTTATGGGTGCTACCAGGGTCAATCAAGATACTGAGTGGGCCTTGATCACAGTATCCTGTAACTCTCAAGGTGTGGTAGCCAGTCACACCGGTAATAGCATGGAGAGATATTTCACAGACTTCCTTCTCTCCTTCTTCATCCACTTGGGGTTCTTGATCCTCAGGAATATCATCTATGATGATCTCATCATCCTCATCCACCTCCAGCAAGTGTAGTTGAGTTTTTGATGCACATTTGTGTCCTGGCACAAACTTTTCATCACAGAAAAAACAAAGTCCCTTTTGTCTCTTTTCATTCAACTCAGATGGAGATAATCTTCTACCCCTGTCCCTATTGAAACTTGTTGTTGGTTCCCTTTTGAACCATGTACCCTTACTCCCACTGTTTGGAGAATACCCCTTCTGGTAAGGGTTTCCCCCACTGGGCATCAAGCTTTTAGTCAATTTCATTTGAGCATGTAGTTGAGACTCTGTGTTCCTAGCCAAGCCAACTGGTAGGCTTGAGGTAAGGTAAAGGGTCTGTGAGACTTGACAGTGAAGCCAATCTCAGGTTTCAGCCCTGTGATGAATCCACTGATGGCATGCTCAGGCAGTATAGATAGCCTGGTCATGATCCTATCAAATTCCCTTTGGTATTCTTTCACCGAACCTACTTGCCTCACCAACTTAAACTCCGGCATGGGATCTTTATAATCACCACCAAACCTGTCCACCAAAGCATACACATACTCATCCCAAGTGGGATATAGCATGTTTGGTCTACTCTTGATACAAGAGAGTTGCCATTCAATAGCAATATCATCAAAATGTAAGGCAGCCACCCTCACCTTTTGGGCATAAGGGGTGTCATCATAAGAGAAGAACTGGTCTACCTTATACATCCAAGTTCTTAAGTTGGTCCCATCAAATCGAGGAAAATCTACCTTTGTAAGTCGAGATAGAGATCCACTACCATGGGATACAGGTGAGTGAGGGATAGGGTGAACAAAACCTCCACCTCCTTGGCCTGTTGTTGGAATCTGCCCCGGATACATGGGAAACTGAGGTCCTCCATAACCCCCTGATGTTTGAGGGTAATGACCTCCTGTTGGTGTGTGATACTGCCCAGATCCATATTGATAACCCATAGGAGATTGAAACATAGGGGGGTTACCAGTAGAGACAGTAGTAGCCCAAACCATGGGGTTTCCAGAAGGAGTGTAAATATCACCAGGAGCTTCACTACTTGTTACCCCTTTTCCCTTTTCCTTTATTGTAGCAGTGTTGATAGACTCACGCAGTGCAGCTATGGCATTCTCATGTTGTTCTTCGATCTGGTTTTGCCTCATAGTGAAGTTGGCCATCTCTAATGTCATTCTATCAAACATTGCCTTGATCTCTGTCATATCATTAGCCATAGTTGAATATTCACAGAGCTCAGGAGAGTGCTCTGATAACAAATGTTGCAAAATGAGCTTTTTGCAAATGAAAATCCCAATGGAATAGTGATAACTAAGATAAGAATTTACTAGAAAAGGAAAAACAGGAAAAGAAGCTAGCTAAGATAACACTAGATAATTTCATTCATAAGAAAGGAAAGAGAACCTTTCAGTACAATATATAGCCGTCCAAGGATAGTGACCTTTCTTGAATGCTAGCTGACTCATAGTACTAAATAATAACTCTGTCGGAGGACTATAAATGCAGAATAAAACTATTACAGAACTAAACTGTAGTTAATGAAATTAGTATTTAAACTACTAAAACTGAAATGTAATTTCCTATTATCTTTAACTAACTCCCCCTCCAATCAGTTACGTTTGTCCTCCACAGCATATGAAGTTGTTCTAGATCAAAAGTGCAACACATTCACTTTCTTTTGTGGGGCATTATCGCAGAATATTATACACATTGGGATGGTAATTAAATTATGCTAATCATAATAGTAGGCAAATTCAGATTTTGTTAGAACTCTTAGTTGACAACAATGGTGTCATACCTTTGTGAAGCACACACGAAACGCACAGAGACCTAGCAGATCAGAGTTTGGGTTGGACTGGTCTTATAGAGTTCACAGTGCACATTGTTTCAAATTTTGATAGATGTGATCCTCCCACAAGTTAGATAAATGTATATATACTTGTATATATGTGTGTGTATTTACACATTCAAGATATACTAGCATCTATTATCAGTATTCATGAAGTTGCTTAGCATGTATTTATTTAATTTGTCAAACCTTATTCCAAGAGTTACAGAGGTATGTAATTGCGGGTTTGTGGACTTATGCCTCGCCTTTTACATTACAGATTCAGAAGTTCTTACTATCGGACCAATGACCAAACAACATTTAGGGGTCGTTTGGTAGTGTATAAGAACAATGCAAAATNTCTTACTATCGGACCAATGACCAAACAACATTTAGTGCGCTGGTGTGCCTCTCACGACTTCTTGGGTGTTGTGTTATTTCTATCTTGTTTAAACATTTCAGTTGGTTGCATTTGGACTCCGACACTCTGTTTGGATCATTGTTACCCATTGTATTGTATTGTATCGTTACTATACCTACAATGTTTGTTTTGATTGTTACTTAAAATGTATTGTATTGTATTATTAAATTCCGTTGTTACGTAACAATGAAAACCCTAATTTTATGGAACAACCAATTTAGTGTGTTTCCATTGTTACTTGATTTCTTTTTCCAATTATATCTTTACATAATATTTCATAATACTATTTTACCCTTTACCTTATATTGTTTAATTCTAGTCAAATCTCCTACCCTAGAATAATTAAGGATATTTTAGTAAATTTATAAATTACAATACAATACGATACAGTCAAACCAAACAATAAAAATGTTATTAAACAGAACCCTCAGGGATTGGCTTGCTGGCAATTGACTTGAGCCTTGGGGTTTGCTCCCTTTCAAGGTCTCAAGTTCAAAACCCACTAGGTGCAAACAATTTCTGAGGGTCATCGGACTGGGTAAAACCTGAATTAACCGTGGTGCACTTGCGGGAAACTCCTTGCCGAGGGCCTGTACACCCCCGGGATTAGTCGGGGCTCAAAGAGACTCGGACACCCGGTGCAAATAAAAAAAAAATGTTATTAAACAGCAAACAATACAGTCTAACCAAACATTATATATACAATACAGTACAATAGAGTACAATACAATACAATACATTATGAAATCATGGATAACAATGATCCAAGCAGGGTGTAAGAGTTTTGCTCCAATCAACTTTTTTTTTGCTTAAGAACGGAAGGATTTTATTTATTTAATAAGAAGGTTTATCCATACAAAAGTGGAACTAGTCTATGGGATATAGTTTCATTCACATCTCTTTCGAGAGCATTTGTTACAAGAGAAGGAGATGTTGCAAAAATATAAGGTTGATTGTAGATCATGTGTGGATCCTTCGTTGTCCTTCCGTATTTAGCTAGCAAGTCTGCTACTGCATTAGCCTCCCTCGGAATGAGCTTCAGGGATGATCTTCCCATTGTAGTAGCAGCGACCTGAGAATCAGTTTCCACTAGCAGATGTTTAATGTTATTATTTTTTGCTATATTCAGTCCATGTAGCAATGCCAAGACTTCTGCATGAAGGGCATTTCGTACTTTGATTTTGCAAGCAAAACCCACAATCCATGTGCCTAGTTGATTCCTAATGACTCCTCCAGTTCCGCCATTTGTGGTTTGAGATTCAAAGGAACCATCAATGTTCAATTTAAAATTACCTTCAGGGGGTTCATGCCAAAATATGGGAACCATATGTCTAGGTAATTTTTTTGTAGTTGTTTGAGCAATGTGGTAACATTCAGTGGCTTGAAAAGAGATATTATATGTTGTGCTAGGAGCTCTACTAATATTCATTTTTTTAAAAACTTTGCTATTTCTATTTTTCCAAATATTCCAAAGAATTATTGGAGCTAGAATAGCGGTGGGCACCAAATGGTGATTGTTGGTGTTAACAAAAGACGTTGAGGTGCACAGTTGTTTAATGCTAGCTTGAATGTCCTTGGAGTTAATGGGGATATTATATTTCCCCCATATATATTTAGCATCTGGGCAGTCAAAAAAAATAAGCTCAATGTTTTCTTCTTAGGACAAGAGGGGAGGTTTTTAGAGCTAGTAATATTTCTATTGTATAAGGCACTCAAAGTTGGTAGTTTATATGAGAGAAGAAGCCAAGGAAAGAATTTTATCTTGTTAATAGTATGTCTTCCAAATCCAAATATTTTTGTAATTTGTATTATGAGTAGGTTCGAAAATGGTTTGGAGATACATAGCGTAGGCGCTTTTAGTGTTAAAGAGACCGTCGTTACTATTGTTCCAAAAGAATGTGTCTATTTTATGTGAGTGAGTTTGGATGTAGGTGTTTTCTATAGATTGTTTAACTTTGCTAGGAATGACAAAGGATAGGCATGAATAGTTCCAGTTGTTATCTGTGAGGAGCTCATTTAGTAACAGATTTGATTCGTTTCTATTTATTGGGCCTTGTATTGTCTGACGAAGTGAACATGTAGCTTCTATCCAATTATCTTCCCAGATTCAAATATTGTTTCCATTCCCAACGTTCCAGGAGATGCCTTTGTAGAATAGCGGAAAGACTCTTACAAGGCTTTTCCAAATGTAGGAATCATAGGGATAACATTTCATATTGTGCATTTGACTTCTATTTTGGTATTTATTGGTGAGAACTTTAACCCATAGGTGATTTCTATTTTTTTGGAATCGCCAATTTAAGCTTGCTAAGAGGGCAAAAAATTTTCCACCTGTTTTTTGTAAACCCAGTCCTCCGTAGATTATAGGGGTCGTTACTAGTTCCCAATTTGCCAGATGGAGCTTTCTTTTATCCGGTGTGGATCCCCATAGGAAGTTCCTTTGTATTCGATCTATGTGTTTGCGAGTTGATTGGGGTAGAAGATTGCATGGCATTGCATATGTAGGAATGGATGCTAATACTGATTTTACTAGAGTAGTTCTTCCTGCTAGTGTTAGTAGTCGGGATTTCCAGCCACGAAGCTTATTATTCATATGGTCTATGATGTATTGGTAGTCAGAACTCTTAGGATGATGGTTAGTGATGGGGAGTCCAAGGTATTTTCCTACTTTATCTTTCTGACTGATATTTAGAGCAGATGATAGATTGTTTCTTTCTTCTTGGATAACATTTGCAGAGAGGATAATAGATGACTTGTTAAAGTTTATGTTTTGGCCAGATTGATTCGAAAGAGTATTGAAAATGTGGATAAAGGTAGTAGCATTTTTAGCATCTGCTTTGGCTAAGAGGATAATGTCATCTGCGAATTGAAGATGGGAGATAGGAGTACCTATTCTACCGATTTTAACTGGCTGGTGTTCTTCGATGGCATAGTTTATAAGTCTAGATAGAGATTCCATGCATATAATGAATATGTAAGGTGATAAGGGGTCTCCTTGCCTAATGCCTCTAGTAGGGAGGAAGTAATTCGTAGGTCTCCCATTAACAAGTATAGAGATAGATGAGGTCGATACACAAGACATGATGAGATCAGTTATATTTCTTGGAAAATTTAGGATTGTGAAGGATTGCTTGATAAACGACCATTCTAATCTATCGAAAGCTTTCTCTAGATCAATTTTTAAAAGCATTTTACCAAATTTCCCTTTCGCTTTTTGAAAAGAGTGGATTGCTTCTTGAACAATGATGGCTTTGTCTACGGCTCATCTACCAGGGATGAAGCTACGTTGTTGAGGACTAATGATGTTGTCTAGGTAAGGCCTGATTCTTTTTACTATTATTTTTGTAATGGTTTTATAAATCGTGTTACAAAGACTAATGGGTCTATCATGGGTGATCTGTTCAGGACTCTTTATTTTTGGAATTAAGCATATAAAAGTTTTATTAATTTCCGCAGGAATAGTGCGAGTACTAAAAGCTTTCATCAAGTATTTATTACGGCATCCTCTGTATCACTCCAATACTTTTGGAAAAACAATGGATGAAGCCCATCAGGTCCTGGAGATTTTATGGGTTTGAAAGAGAAGATAGCGTTTTTTATTTCTTTTTTTGAGACAAGGGTAACTTACGTTTTTGATTTCTTCTTTTTCTAATGGCCTACCTATGTTGACAATGTCCTCCAGATTGAGGGCATTACCACATACGACAGGGTTATGTAATTCACTTCTATTTAGTTCAGTTAAGTAGATGTTTTGGAAGTGCTGGTTAATGATATTGAGAATGGAGTTAGGCTCAAAAGTCCAGTTTCCTACAGAGTCGTTTAGTCCTAGGATTCTATTTCTTCGTCTTCTATTGGTAGTGGTGGTGTGAAAGAATTTAGTATTTGCATCTCCCTCGTTCAACCATAGGACTCTAGACTTTATTTTCCAATAATCCTCTTCTCTTTTTAGAACTTCGTTAAAATCATTTATGAGTTTGTTTTCCAGATTCCAGTGAAAAGAATTTTTACAAGCTTCATCTATTTTCTGTAGTCCATGTATTTTGTTAAGGATACTCTTTTTTTGTTTGAAAATATTGCCGAAAGTTTCCTTATTCCATATTGTAATGTTGCGTAGAAAATTTTCCAGAGCACTGTTATAGTTATTAATGTCTTTCCAATTCTCTTTTACAATGTTTGGAAAGTCGGGATGCCTAATCCACATGGACTCGAATCTAAAGATTTTCCCTGAGTTATGGAAGCTTCTTTGACAGTTAAGAAGAACAGGACAACGGTCGAAGTGAGTACGGGGAAGGTGATGAACATGTGAGTCAGGGAAAAGATTTAGCCAGGAATGATTACTAAGAAAACGATCAATTCGTTCCATTATAAGGGTATTGTTATTTTTATGTTTATTTGACCATGTGTATTTTTGGCCCGTGAACCCCAAGTCAATCATATCCATATCGTCTAGGCAACTAATGAATTTAGCACACTTTGTGTTATTTATGGGTCTACCTCCTAGTTTTTCCGAAGCATTAGTGACTTCATTAAAGTCTCCACAAACTAACCACGGCCCTTTTATTCTAGCAGTAATATTTTTCAAATTTTCCCATAGTATTTTCCCAAGTCCATAGGTATTCTTGGCATATATTACGGAAAAGAAAAACTTTGGGAAGCTTGAACTAACCTTAATAGTGACATGTATTTCCTGTTCTGTTATCATGAATGGCTCCACATTGATTTCTGAGTTCCTCCAGAGTAGTGCAATCCCTCCAGAATAGCCAAAAGCTGGGACTTGTATAACATCTGTGTAGTCTAGTGCTTGCAGTATCTTGTCATGATCCTCCATCCTAGTTTCAGTAAGGGCCAATATAGTTGGATTGTGGCTATATATAAGAGCACGTATGTTATTCATAAATTTAGCATTATTTGCTCCTCTACAATTCCAAAGAAAAATCTTCATTAATTCTGGCGAGTTGGAGCTCCCTCCTGGCGTTAGAGCCATTTCCAGGTTCACAGTTGCTTGCATTTCTTCTGTATTCTCCATTTCCAAAGTTTGTTTGTTCTTGATTATTGGAATAACTGAAGCCACATACTTCAGTGGTTGTTGAGAGTTGTAGCAGCGTATGTTTAGATCTGCTTTGGTCACCTCCTGTGGGACATTGATTAAGAATTTCTTTTCAATATTTAGTAACATGTCTAGTGTCAGTGGACTCCTCAGATAGAGAGTTTGAGCTAGGGGTTCTAGGGTGTTTGGTTCCTCTTCTCTCTGTGGTGGTGGTTGATGTTGGTGTATAGTGGGTGATGGTTGACTCATTGGTATTTTTGGGACTACTTGGTCCTCCATATTCGCGTCCTCCTCGCTGTCCATGAATTCCTCGTCTGGATGGTTTGGGGATTGCATGTTTAGGATTTGTTGTAAGGAGGAGTGAACAAAGCTGTTCAACTGGTGTATAAGATAGAGATGTTGGGTATTCAGGTTGGACAGTGGGGAGGGAAAGTGGAGTAGGTGGTAGAACTCTAGCGTAGTCAGCTCCTGTGTTAGTTCTAGCTGAGTCGAGGCTAGTCTTATTAGACTATTTGTCAACCTCTCCTCTATTAGAGTTGGCAGTGGGGTGGGGTTGTTTTCGTTCAGGGGGAGGTCGAGCATACCCTCCCACGTTGCATAAGGCGATGTTTGAACTGAGCGTGGGAAGGTTGCTAGTAAGTGAGCATTCAGAGTCGATTAATTGTGATCGAATGGCTTTAGAGGATTCGTAAGGTACTGGAAAGCTGGGTTTCGAGAAATATAAGCTGACATTTCTGGAGGTTGGAGGTTGGAAGTTGTCGTGTGGAGGGGGTGGTTGGTACAAGGGTTGGAAGTTCGGGAGAGGATTTGGTTGGTGATTGAAGTTGTTTCTCATCAGTTGATGAGGGTGGGAGGTGTTGCCTGTGGTGAACCTTTGATTGTGACTTTGGAGTACACTATGTCTGAGGTGATGGTAAGGGTGATTGTTGAATTGTGACATCTTTGCTAGTAGATTTTGTGAAATCTGTAAGTGTTTGGGCTGATAGTGATTGGGTTTTAAAGGTTTCTTTTTGGGGCATCGGATTATTGAAATCTATATTAGGTTGTACTGTGGGATTTGTTTGTACTTTATCTCCAACTTGAATTCGTGTGTCATTTTTTACCATTGGAGATAATTTTGACTGGGAGTTGTGGTTAGAAAATAGTTGGTTTTTAGTTGTATTACTAGTATTATAGTTGGTATATTTGGGGGGGATTTGATTCAAAATCCAGGGGAATTTGGGTATTTGGTTTTGTTTTAATGGCTTGGAGTATTTGTGGTTGAATTGTACTAGTAGTTCCTTGAATTGTGGGATTTTGTTGGCAATCTTTTTCTGTTATTTTGTTAAGGTTGAGTGGATTTGGTAGTTGGCAGGGTATGGTGGGGAAGTAATCTTGTATCGGTATTCCAGTTTTTTTGGATGTGGTGAGGCTGCATTTTTCCACGTTTGTGAGCCTTAAAAGAAAACATGGATACTAAGTTTTTTACATTGCCGGGGCTTTCTTTTGCTATTGACGTGGCAATTTTTTTCCCTTCAGAATTTGGGGTTGGATTTTGGGGGTCATTTTTGGTTTTTCGTTGGTTGTTTTTGTCTTGATCCTGCTGCTCTAATGGACATACAGAATCAAAGGAGTTGCTTTTTGTTTTTTGGTCATTTATGATGGAATTAAAAGTGCTGATGTTGAGTTGAACATTGTTTTCCTTATATGCAGTCTTTTGAATGTTTGCTCTTTTCTTTTTTGGGTAAACTAAAGTTTGTCATCCTGCATTTTTGTTTAATTCAGGAGTGGTCTTATCAGGGGATGGTTCTGTTCGGTTAGGATTTTTGGATGTAGAAGGTATATTGTTTGGCTTATTTGGGCATGAATGTACTAGGTGGCCAAGTCTTCCGCATATAGTGCATAGAGGTGTGGAAGGTTCATATTGGATTTTTTGCAGATGGGTACCTATTAGGATATCTCTTGGAAGAGTTCTGGATAGGGGTGCTAGGATACAGAGCTTCGCGTATCGTCCTCTAGTGGTATTCATAGTGACTGTCTATTTTTAGTATTTGGTTGCCTATTTGTTGGAGGATGTTAAGGTTGTAAAATTCTGTAGGGAGTTCCGGTAGTCTTATCCAAACTGTTGAGAAGTTTATTTGAGCCATCGAGGGATTGAATTTTGGTTCCCATTTCCTAGCCGAGATAAATTGCTAGCCGAGGAACCATGGACCTTGATGAAGTATTTTGTCATAGTTTTCTGGTTTTGCTAGTTTTATGAAATGGAAGTCTTCACTAAGGTCTATGAGGCTTATTTTTTCAGAGAGTTGCCAAAGAGCTTGGAGGCGATTTTGAAAGTAGATATAGCCGATTCTTTTTCCAATTAGAGAGTACTTCCAGGGGGAGTATAACCTAAGTTTGTCACTTGATGAAATTGGAATGAAGTTTGGGTGGTTGTGGGATTTTCTTGCTCGTCTTGGAAGTTGATATTGTCTAGGCTTTGTTTATATCGTTTTCATTTATGGATGCCTTAAGAGTTTCTAGAAAACTTACTTTATGAGTTGTTGCGCGCGTATTTTCTTCTTCCTTATGCTTCTTCATGTACCAAATCTGTTCTTCCATGTTCATCGTCGTAGCAGAAAATCAAAACGTTAACTGAGTTGTTGGCTATTGTTTGTTCCAGCAATGCATCTGTACGGAGAGCTTTTTTTATGGTTATCTTTCTCCAATCAACTTTGTAATGATCATGTATACGTGCTGGAATATTTTATAGGAAAAATCACACCACATGTGTTTAAGACTTTATATTACTAGTCATAAATGTACATTTTACTTTATATTACTAGTCATAAAAGTTGGCACGAAGTTTCACTTAAACACCTCAACTAGGCGATGTTCATTTTAAACCCCTTATGTTGGATCTCGTTGTGTCATTTTGACATGGCATGGTGAGTGTAATACACTCAAAGTCAGCACGTGAAAGGTTTTCTTTTTACCAAAAAATTATTTTTAAAACACTGTTCATCTTCTTCCCTCTTTTTTTGTGATTATCTCATCCACCATACACCATCAATCCACCGCCGTAGTATTATCGCCATTAATCTTATTAAAATTGAAGCAATTTTTAATTTTACAGATCTGAAAATTACCACAACCATCATCTTCTTCTCATTCTTTTTCTTTAGATCCAACAATTAAATTTCAATGCCACGAAATAATTACTCTATTTCTTGTTCACATATTTGAATCCTCTGCACATACGAGAAATGCATAAAAAAAAACAATTCTTCCATTGTTAGTTATAACTGATTCTTTTTAGAAGTAAAGAAGAGAAAAAAATTATGCTTTTATAAATTAATTTTTTCAATGTTATTAAATTCTTTCGAAAATATCTCTTGAAATGACGATAGAGTGAAAAAGGGGTTGAGGTTGGGGTAGGTGGGGGTAAAGAGGANGTTATAACTGATTCTTTTTAGAAGTAAAGAAGAGAAAAAAATTATGCTTTTATAAATTAATTTTTTCAATGTTATTAAATTCTTTCGAAAATGTCTCTTCAAATGACGATAGAGTGAAAAAGGGGTTGAGGTTGGGGTGGGTGGGGGTAAAGAGGATGGACGATCTAGTGGGGGTGGAGGAGCGGTTGGGGTTGGGATGGGTGGAGTGGAGAAGACGCCTGGGTTGGTTGGGTGAAGAAGATAGGGGTGAGTTTCTTGATGAAAATTAGAAGTGATGAATTTCTTTTTAAAAAATATTTATTATTTGAAGTTTGAAATGCCACATGTCATCAAATCAATGGTTATTTTTCTTTTTACTTAAAAGTCATTAGTTTAGAATTATTTTTTATATATATGACATGTGTCTTTATTTAATTTGTCACTTTGACATGTCATCGGTGAGTGTTTAACACACACTTTATATTTTTGGGTGATTGTTAAAATAGTGTCCAAATGACACAACGAAACTCTACATAAGGTGTCTAAAATGAACAAAACTCAGTTAAGGTGTCTAAGTGAAATTTGGTGCCAACCTTAAGGGGCCACCGATGGGTTAACCCTATTTAAAATAACTGTTTAATTACAAGTTTGAACACATTAGGATAATTTTATATTAAATTAAAGTATTTTTTTTATGGTAGTTACTGATTAAAGGAGCAAAAAAAAGGGAGTAATTTTCTTAATTAACTGATAATTATACAATTATTGTTACCACATTCTAGGGAATCTGTATATATTTATATAAAGGAGAAACATGAAGCTGCTGATGTGGTATGTCTCTAAAGCCAAGAATAATATTTATCTTCTTTTTTTTCAAATTTTTGACATTTATTTTTATCTTATTTTAAATTAATGTGTAACATGATCAAGTCAATGAATAGAAACAAAAAACGATTCTATTAATTTCAAGCTTTTACTCTATGAATAGGAAAAGACATCCGTTTACTTTCAAAACTTTTGTAACTCCTAAATCCTAATTAACAGATAGACCTTTTGTATCCCCCTAGCCCAACTACTGCCCCCATTAATTAGCATTTAAATTAATTGGTAATTAACAATTAACAATTAGAAATATAAGAAAGAGGAGATGCCACTCCCAGATTATTGTGGAAAATGAACAACAACAAAGATCAACTGCCATCAAGCTTTGAGGTATGTTTCCTGACTAGCAAATCTATCTCTTTTTTTTTTTTCCTTTTAAACTTATTTTTGTTATAAATCTTAAATTTTATGTAGAAGCAAATAATATTTCTATGATATATATTTAGATTGCATTGAACGACAGTATGATTTGTAGACGATTTTCTTACATCTCACCTTTATAGAATATCAAATTTGATTATATGAGATAGGGGTGTACAAAATCGAACTGAAAATCGAACCAAACGGTTTGGTTTGACTTTGGTTTGGTTTTGAAAAAAAAAAACCCGACTATATTTGGGTTGAATTGGTTTTAACTAAAAAAAATCTACCCGAGACCAAACCAACCCGAATTTATATATATAATTTTAAAATTTTATTTTATACATAAAAATATTTACTTTGATATAATTTTTAAATATTTCTTATATTTTTTCATAGTTTTTATCTTTTAATATATTATTTAAAGTTTGAAACTTAGAATTATGAATGTGTCAATAAAAATTATAGTCTACAGATGTTGGTAATTATAATAAAGCTTAAATCAAAATCAAATTAATACTAATGCAAAAATGAAATCAATTCAACATTAAGAATGACAATAATATTGAATATTTTGTTCTTTAGTTTTACATTGGTTTAGACAATTAAAATACATAATCTAATTTTAATTTTCTTTAATATTTAGTCATGTAACTAATACTTATTAAACTTAATTTTAGCATGATTTCGTACTTTTAAATTATGATCATTTTCATTATGACTTGTTAATTTGCAATATTTGTTTTACGCGATTTCATTATTATTATTTTTGTTGGATATTTTAGTGTCATTAATCATATCATATTGTGTTATATTTTTAAGAAACATCTTAGATAGTTGTATTTTGGTAGGACTTAAGAAATATTTGAAGTACAAGTAAATTATATGTTTGTATGAATACTTTACCGGAAAAACCCGAAAAACCAAAAAACCCGAGGTTGAAAAACCCGAGTTTTATTGGTTTGGTTTGGTTTGGTTTATAAATTTAAAAATCCGACACAAATAGTTTGGTTTGATATTTGAAAAACCTGAACCAACCCGGCCATGTACACCCCTAAATTATGAGATTTTGTTGCAATCATAAATGGATAGCTAATTGCACATGTAAGCGAACACCTTATAGTTGATCTGTCATAATTAAGAAGGTATGATATTTCATGGTAACTTTTTATACTTGTTAAAGCTTTCTAAATTGTTAATTTAAAATATTTTATTAACTAGCTCAAGACGTCGATGCGCTACCAGATTGAACATTTTCTTATCAGCATGGGAGTTGTCTTTCTATTATTCTTATCAAATACACATTGAGGTTTTATTAAAAAAAAATAGACAGTAATGATACGTTTTGTTTCATTGTGATGTTGTTTATTATCTTAGGATAGTGTACGATATGCATACTTTATGCACATTGAAAATTATTTATTTTTCTTTTGAAGTTACTAATCTTAATATTGTCATTCACACAGAGTTGGTGGCCACGAGAATTTTGCAAAAAAAGTGTTGTACTCAACACTTTTTTATTATAGTGATTCAAGATTTCATGACAATATAATATTATTGTATACTTTCCAAAGTTCTTCTAAAACAAATTAATTTGATTGCACATAATTTTCACTTTCTTATTATAGTGATTCAAGATTTCATGACAATTTATTGACTACTTTTCTTAATTTCATCTAAAAAAAAATTAACTTGGAAGTATGCGGTTGCAATTATTTTTCACTTTTCAAATTCATCTAAATTTATGTTGCTCTCGCATTTTTCTATATTTACTGCATATTATGGTAAATGCTATAACTTGAAGTTTAAGTTAATTTCTTTAGATTTTGTAAGGTATTTTGTAATGTTTTTTTAAATATTTCTTTAGATTTTGTAAGGTATTTTGTAGTGTTTTTTTAAATTTATCAAGGCCATGTTAGATGTTGGCTTATGTTGATAATAAATTGGTTTGTGTTTTTTGCTATGCATTACATGAAGTTAAAATGCAAGTCATTTATTTAACATTTCGGAGAAATATCAAGATTGTTTAAATGTAAAAAAAAAAGGTGAGTGATTCTATTGATGGGATTTGGTATGAGATCGATGAGATTGATATTCCAATCTTTCTTCTTAGAACGTATTGATTTTTAGTTTTTAAATTCTACTTTTCAAAAGTTTTGATTTTATTTTAGGGTAAAAAAAGAAATGTATGTGAAGAATATCATTTTTTTTTAAAACGAAGGCGCTATCCACTGATATTTTCCTTTTAACCCATTATTGTGCTATATTTTAATTAATTTCAATTAATTGTATACGGAAAAAAATGACACCTGGATTTATTAAAGAGATCAATCAATTAAATAATGAAAATTTAATAAAAATATTCATATTTGTAAATGTAATCTAAAAAAATAAAATATATATAGATAATTTTATTTTTTATAAAGACTAAATTTATGAAAATATATATATACTCACTATTTTGATGATCGTGCGACTATATTCACTAGTTGAGGATAATATAAAAAAATCTTCCCAAATCTCTCTCCACTTTCTTCCCCAAACGATTCTATCACTATCGTACGCATCTCCATCTCTCAACTGTTATCTTGCTCAACTTTCAACATTCTTTATCTAGCAAACAACATCTATGAACACAAAAGTCTCTTCTTTAAAAATCCATCAGCTTCACTCTCCATTTTCTTGTCATGTTCATCTTTATCTTAGCACTAGTTTATAACCACTTCATCATCATATTTGTTCGTAGAGTAATCAAATCAGTGATGGACATATCTCATCTCTAACGCATTGGTATCAATGTGTTCCTCTTCGTTGTAGCAGTGACCATCATAGCTTTTATTGAAATCAAACATAAAAGATCGAAGAATGTTGTGAAAGGAGAAACTTCATAAATGATTACGCATACAACGATTATGATGCTCTGTGTGTGTGGATTTTGATTCTATTGGTTATATTTTTTGTTTATAAAATGGTAACTAGTTAACTCTAGATATCAATTTGCAATAATGTTAGTGTTTTGGAAGTGTATAAAAATTGAAATCAATTAGTAAGTTTAATTTAACATGTATAAACAATTCATTGTATGAAATTTGATATCCCAACAAATTCGTGGACTCTTATACTTTTTATTGATGTTTAGAAAATGTGTAAAAATTGGTCTCAATTAGTAGTTTAGTTTAGTATGTATAAACATTTTACAGTATGAAATTTGATACCTCAACAAAATTTATGAAATAGTATGTTCTTTATTGATGTTTAGAAGTGTATATAAATTGACATCGATTAATAAGCTATGTTTAGTTTGTATACAGTATGAAATAGGTAGAAAATTTGATATTTCAACAAATTTGTGTATTAGGATATCTTTTATTAGTGTATACAAAGTGTATTAAAAGTGGTATCAATTATTATGTTTAGTATAGTATGTATAAGTATCTTACTGTATGAAATAGGTATGAAATTTTTTACCCCAACAAATTTGTGGACTATTATATTTTTTATTGATGTTTAGAAAGTGTGTAAAAATTGGTATCAATTAGTAAAAAATAGTTTACTATGTATAAACATTTTTACTATATGAAATTTGATCTCTCAACAAAATTTATGGAATATTATACTCTATTGTTGTTTAGAATGCATACAAATTGGTATCAATTAGTAAGTTTAGTTTAATATGTATAGATATCTTATGGTATGAAATTTGATATCCAATAAGTTTGTGAATTATTATATATTTTATTAGTGTTTAAAAATAGGTACAAATTATTATAGTGTATATAAGTATTTTACAATATGAAATAGGTATGAAATTTGATATCCCAACAAATTTAGAATTATTATATCTTTTATTGGTGTTTAAAAGGTGTATAAAAATTGATACTCAACTACCCATTAGTAAAGAGCAATAAATTGTGTATTAATTTTAAAAAAGTGTATTAAAATTGGTATCAATTATTAAGTTTACTATAGAATATATAAATATTTCACTGTATGAAATAGGTATGAAATTTGATACCTCAACAAATTTGGAATTATTATATCTTTATTGGTGTTTTAAAAGTGTATAAAATTGATATCCAACTACCCACTAGTAACGAACAACACATTGTTAATATTTTTAAAAAGTATATTAAAATTGGTATCAATTAGTAAGTTTAGTATAATATGTATAAATATTTTAGGGATAATTTCAAAGACCTCCCTCCAGGTTTTGCTCCATTACGCTAATTTCTCTTGTGATTTATGATATTATGTTTACCTTCCTTATTTTGATTTTCTTGTAACCATTCTTAAAATTTATTTAGCATAAGTATAGATAAAATAGAATATGACTAAATTACCCCTTTTAAAATGTTACTTTTAATTATCTAATCTTATCCGTATCTTATTTATCAAAACATTATCAATGAGAAAGCCAACTCGCAGGATTAAAAATAATAATCAAAATCTCTGGTCTCAAAAGTAAGAGATTTAATTGACTTAATGAAATACGTATTAAAAAAAGATTTTGATTAGTAGAAAATGCGTTCGAGTATGTTATTGCGCTTTCTTTTTTATTTTTAATTCTCCTTGCAAGAACACATACTAATTAAAGTGATGAAATTACATCAAAATTAATCTGGGAGAAAGAAGTTCATCAAATTTTAATTACAAAGTGATTGAATATCCAAAATGATCAAGATCCATTTACATGAGTTCATGAGGGATTAGAATGAAGAAGTCATCAACATGTAAAAAGATGAAAAGAAAAGAATAATTGCAGGCATTCTCCTTTAGTGGGTACGAAAATAATGTTATAAAAAAATTATGAGGGTTCAATTATGTATGTATCACAGTTCCAAACTCAGAGGACTAGAAAGTGCTTAAATTTTTTAATAGTTTTCCTTAATTAAAAAAGATATTCATAAATTAAAAAAATTTAACGTTAGATAAAGGATAAATTAGTCACATTCTATTTTATTTATGTTTATTTTAAATAAATTTAAAGAATGGTTACAAGAAGATCAAAAATAAGGGAGGTAAACGTAATTACATAAATCACAGGGAAAGTTAGCGTAATAGAGCAAAACCTGTAGGGAGATCTATGAAATTATCCTAATATTTTACTGTATGAAATAGATATGAAATTTGATAACAATTTTTTATTTATGAAACTTGTATATATAAGATGCTAATTGTAAGTGATGTAGTATTTTCAAATGAAAACTAATTATCCACCTCATGCAGATTGTTAAAAAAAATTATTCATCTAAAAAAATTACAAAAATATCATAATCCAAAAATAAAAATGCTTATTTTAATTTTTTTTAAAAAACAATTTCAAATAAAAAAATGATATCAGCAAAAACACTATTACGTGGATTTTTTTTATAAAAAAAATTGACAACTAGAAAGAAGGAGGAAGGAAGAACCAAAATAGGAGATTGATAATATTAATAAAGAGATCGATAACAATAAAAGTAATGACCAATTAATTGAGAAAACAATAGGGTATTGATATCCTATCAGTTATAGAATACTATAATTAAGGTTTACACGGAAAATACATTATTAATTAATTGATTAAAAATTATTTTAATCTATTCTTTGTTTTATATTCATTTTATTAATTTATTATTTGTTAGAAATCTAATGTTATATATTGAAAACTAGAAAGTCTTTGTTATAACTAGTAATATCACTCTTAAATATGTTATTTATTAAATTTACACGTGATTTGTTATATTCATGGTTATGATTGTTTAGTTTTTTTCAAACATATGGTACAACGTTTGGTGTGTTTGCACAGTAGTGTTGTTGGTACAAATATTATTGCAACTAAAATTGAGAGGTTAATCATTGATTTTATAAACTTTTTTTTTTCTTGCAATATCATATGTCAAAGTGTTCTTAGTTTACTTGCAATAATATTTCTCAGGACAGAACAATTCTGCTTCTTACCTTCTCTACATGGAGTTATTATTATGTCTACTAAATATATTAAAAGATGATTGAACATTCCATACATAAAAACGGCAAAAATTCGGTGGTGGATTAAAAGTGCACCAATATTGTGAACATGAAGAACTATCAGTGTTTCATGGGAAAATTCAAAACTCAAAAATAAGGGACTATTTTGTGTTTTTTCTCTTGTTTTTTTTGTGTCCAATAAGTATAGTTTTTCCATCTATTAATTTCAGCCCATTTCCTGAAAAAAAAAAAATTCAGCCCATTTTGACATGTTCAATTTTAGTCGGATCCAGCCATTTGGCACTCCTAATTCCAACTTAACCAAAGTCATAATTTCGGGATGTTGAAAGCATCGATCATAAGCCGAGGATTGTTGTCGTTGAAGAGTCCAAAGATTTAGACATCATGATCATCGATGAACTTCCGAGCTATTTGCAAGTCTTTGAAGAAAGGGTAAAGAATCTGAAGGAAGAATTGTCCGAACAGACAACTTTTATTGGAAGGAGAAAGATATTGAAAACTGTGATTTGCATCATAGACGGGGAAGAGGTAGATGAAGATCCAAGAAAGGAGTTGAAGTCACAAGACCGAGTTGTGGATATCTTCATCAAGTCAAGAAAAATTAGAATGCTTGAGAGTGATGACCTAAGTATAAAGGAGGGTGTTGAAAATAAACTTGATTAATCTCATGTACATGAACTCTATCATGTATTAGGAATTAATGTTCTCATGTATGGATAGGTTTTGTTCATGAACTAGAGATTATTAGATTATGTACATACTATAGAGAAAACCTATGCATACATATGTAGCATAGTTAATTATATTATCAAGTCAAGTTAGAAGTAAAGGTTTCAAATCATGATTTCTTATTGCATATCCAAATGGACCCTAAGTCTTTGTTATCAAACAACTTATAGTAAATTGTTTTTTGGATATTTGTGATTTCTAGTAATGTGATACTGAAAAAATTAGCATGAAACAGAAAGAATGTAGTATATCAAAATTAAAGAATCATAGCAATCAACACAGAATCTATTATTCCAATCACTCACCTTATGTACCTATTTCAATCTTTTTTGCTTTCCCTGTATCATTACTACTCGCACCCATTTTTGTATCTTTATATCACTGAAATTTGTTTTAAAAAAAATTACGAAAAATAGAGAAAGGATCGTACAAACATTAGAGAGCTACATAAAGTATTTGTTGTTCAGAGGAAGTTGAGATTGGTCACGCCTAGAGAGTTTGACTTGTAGTCCATACTTGAGGTACATAGTAAGAGCCATTTTGGGCATAACTGGATGGCCTTCCACTACCTTGACATGGTAACGATAGAGGATGGATGCAGCTGTGAATTTCATTTGGTAATAAGCAAAATCTTTGCCTAAGCAAAGGCGAGGTCCTCCGTTGAAGGCAGTGAAGCGGTATGCTGGTTCACTCATGTACCGTCCATCTCTCAACCACCTTTCAGGTCTGTATTCTCTGCAATCTTTACCCCATATACCTTCCATTCTTCCCATTGTGTAGATTGCATACACCACCTTTGTTCCCTTCTTCAACACTGTCCCGTCTGGGAAAACATCGTCTTCAACAACCTAGACATAACAATACAAATTTATTCCATCATCAAATGCTATATAATAACTTAATAATGCAAATTAAATTGGTTGTATGATTAGAGCCATTAACTCTTAAAATATCAAATCAAGTACATTTTAAGTGTCAAAATTGATCTTTTAAATAAGTAGTTATGTGTGAGGTACAAGTAATGTAACCGATAATTATCTAGTTTAAGAACTGATAATATGAGTTATTTAATGTTGAAAATAGAAAAGTTTTACCTCTTTGTGATCAACTGGGACAGAAGGGTACAATCTGAGAGCTTCAGAAAGAGCAGCTTGTAGATAATCCATTTTCTTGATCTCTGCTGGCTTGAAAATCAATGGACTTGCATTAATAGCATCCTCCCTTTCATTCAGAATCTTACAAATTTCAGCTAAAATCCTTTGTTCAACTTCCGGATTACGATCCAACAGCCAGAAAAACCAGCTTAATGCAACTGAAGATGTGTCTCTTCCAGCTAGAATGAAATTCACACATATATCTCTTAAGAACTTATTGGAAAACGGCTTTCCTTCTTCATCTCTTAACCCCATAAACACTGTTAAAAGATCTGATCTCTGTTTACTATCTGCTATAGAAATCTCTTTCTTTCTTGTTCTGATTACTTCATCAGCAAATTCATCCACTTTTTTCAGTGAATGTTTAAGTGTCTTCTCTGTTCCTAACCCGAGGCACCTCATGGTTTTCCATACAAGCGTGGGAGTGACAAACCGTAGAACGGTTGCCTCTGTTGCTAATTCGAAAGCTTTAGCAAATGGAATTTGGGGTAAGTGAGGGTGGAGACACCCTGGATCAACCCCAAAGGCAATCATGCAGACGTTATCAAATGTGAGCCTAAGGAGAACATCTTGAAGATCGATAGGGTTTGATTGCTTGATTGAATCTTCTAAAACAGGTAAGAGCCTAGAATGAACAAGCTCCAACAATGAATCTGTCGTCATGTTCCTGAACTTAGCAGAATGGAATTCAATGCTAGCTGGTTTCCTCTGTTTATGCCAATTATCATAATCTGCATTGAATATTCCATCTCCAAGAAGGTCTCTGACAGTGCTCCGGAAGTAGTCTCCTTTTGGGAAATTTGAGAAGTTTGTCTTAAGAAGATACTCAAGATTCCGGGGATCAGATGTGACCACACAATTCAGGTTGGTAAACCATGGACCTCGGAATGTAAATGTCCCGTTCATGCGGCAGAGAACATCAGAAATCCACTCATACATGTCTTTACGTAAGCCTAAAATCAAAGAAGGCAACATCCCTACGAGTGGCCAGTTTGGTAGTCCTTGTTTTTTCGCTTGCCTTAAGGAATGTATAGCGATGAAAACAACAAGTGCGAGGAATATTTCCATGATTTGTATCTCTGGCAAGAGAAACAAACTGAGATGTTCAAATGAGGAAGAAGAAGAAGAAGAAGAAGAAGTCATGTTAATTGAGGTGAATGTATTCATGAGGTTGAGATGATAGGTAGTAGTAATATTGTTGTAGTTATAATAAGTATGGAGTGTGATTGTTTTGGTGTGATTTCTAGTGCTACAAATATAGCTTGTTTACAGTTTTGATTTGGTGAGCTGAAAATAGAAAGAAATTACTCTCTCATCTATATATGTTGTGATTTCAAATCACATTTCTTGTTGAAGAGGGTTTTTTGATCAACAATCAAACTGTTTTTTTATCTTCTTATATTGATTGATTTCAAAATATGGACGTGTCTCTCTCTCTCTCTCTCTCTCTCTCTCTCTCTCTCTCTCTCATTAAACCCGGTTGACTAAACTCGCAAGGCTTTTTTTTTTGCAATAGAGTGGGTGAGATAGTTAACCTAAGTTACAACAGTTTTCTAGTCTTTCCCGCGCACACGTTTTTCCCTTCTTTTTTTCTTCCTATAATAATCTATACAAATTTCAAGTTAAGTGTGCCGTTTAGCTACAAAAACTTATTGGTCTCTTTTACCCTTTGGTATGGTGGTGCCACGTGGAATCTCTTTTTTCTTAGTTTTTATGCAATTGAAGCAAAATAAAATAGTTACTAAAAAAAATATTCTGTCCGTCTCAATTTATGTGACACTTTTTAAATTTTGAGATTCAAATAAAACTATCTTTGATCATATATTTTTAATTATTGTGGCTTATAATACTTTTTACGCAGTTTACAAATATATAAATTTCATTTCAAAAAAATTATACATTTCACACATACATTTTCAATCAAACTTACATTATTTGACTCTCCAAAAATAAAAATATCATATAAGTTAATACCGAGAGAATACCAATATTTGATTTGATGAAATGGAAAGAAAGATGATGAGGATGTAAATGAAAGTGGTGTTGGGAAGGAAAATGTGTGCATCGAATGAAAGAAAGAGAGGGTAGGAATTAGTCTTTCTAGGGGAAATAAGTGCATAGGAAAATAAAATGTTACTCCCTTGGTTCCTATTCTCTGCTTCTGTTCATAATTACTTGTTCACTTTTAAATTGACACATCTATTAATAAAATAATTAATGACATAGTAAGATTATCATTTTACCCTTATTAATTATGAAGTGGATGAATTAAAAAACTTAGGATTTTCAAGAATTTCTATCTTTTTCAAAGTAATTAATTGAGGGTATAATAGGTAAACAAATTTGTCCTTTCTTGATTTGTCAAAATGAACAAGTAATTAGGGATAACCAAAAAAGGAAAAGTGGACAAGTAATTAGGAACAGAGGGAGTATTTGTTTCCAATTTAGATTTCACATATTTTAAAAAATTAGATAAGTTTATTATTGCATCATATTTGATGTTCTCTTAAAGTCAAGTTTTCAATAAACGAACGTAAACTAGTTTAGTTTGATTAATTATATTGCACAATGAACATGAATTAATCATTTAGATTTCTTATGTTGGTCAAATTCATACTTGAAAGACTAATAACTCTCAAGGGTAAAATAGGAAGAACAATGTTATTTATGTGTTGGTTTTGTGAAATAGCAAGTACTCCCTCCATCCCATTTTATATGTCACTTTTTTACTTTGCACTTGCTTTAAGAAATGATGTAACTTTACCCTTCTACCCTTATTTAATTTTTTTAGAACTCAAGTTTTCAATCAATGAATATGAATTAATTTATTTTAATTAATTAATTTAACCAATGAACATGAATCATTTGCTTAGCTTCTCTAAGTTGGTCAAATGTGTATTTTCAAGGCTAATAACTCACAAGGGTAACAAAGGAACAATATGGTAATTTATCCATTGATTTTTTGAAATGACAAGTATTATGGACCAACTATTTATAGAAATTGATGACATATAAAATGGGACGGAGGGAGTTGTAGACAATAAAATTTGCGTCGAGAAAATAATAATCAAGAACAGAAAATTATGCAACAATCGTTTTATTATTTCAAAGTGCGAGTGTTACAATCTCTATGATTCCTCTGAATTCGCCTTTTCAAATATAATTAAAGGGCTCTTGAGCTTGATCTTGAACTTGGAATTTTATCTCGATCTTGATCTCGATCTTGAACTTGGACTTGGACTTGGACTTGATCTTGAACTTTATCTTGATCTTTATCTTGATCTTGGCTTTCTAGTTGAATTCAAGGGCTTCAAGCTTGATCTTGAATTCGGTGGTCTTGATCTTGATCGTTCTTGAACTTGATCTTGACTTCTTCAAATCTTAAACTTGAACACTTGAATTCTTCAATTCTTGAATTCTCGAACTTGTTGAGAAATTGCGGCTTTTGATCCACGAACTTTCTCTAGCTTCTTGTTCGAATTCTTGGTTCTCTTTTCTGAATTATGAAGACTCCTATTTATAGTTTTAGAATAGGGGAGTTGTGATTGGAATAGGATTCCCTTCGGCCAATCAGATTTAAGTGACATGGCATATGTGCTTTATAGAGCGGGCTTTAATTAAATTAATATTTATTGAATTTAAATAATTAAATCAATTATATTAATCCATAATATTTATTTGAACTAATATATTCATGAATTTAATATAATCCGAATCATTTAATAAATTTATATTTAAATAAATTTTAATTAATTACAAATGCCACTACTTCAAGTCTTGTCAGAACATTTTATTTTTTGGAGACCGGACTTGAAGTACAAACCATACGATAATCGTGTGTCATTTATTTTAAGGTGCACCATAATTATATTAATTAATGAACTACCCCAAAATAATTGGAGTAACCACAATTGGAGTCCACTATTAGTCATGTGGCCACCCTGCCACTTTCCATTGGTCCAACCCAATTTGGATATGGAAAACAAAATATATGTTTGTTTCAACTAGGACATGGAAAGGGTGGATTTTTTTCCAATTTCAATTTCCACCGTCTGCACAATTGCGGCACAAGGTTGTTTACCATCGTGATCCGATTATTTCAACCGGAGGAAACCAATTTTATCAAGTAATTATACTGATATTGACAAGTTTACTCCTTTTAGGAGTTCAATTACAACTCCTACAAAGGAATTGTAATCCCACTCAACTTCAAATTCATATATCTTCTTTATTGTCATAGCCAAAAAAAGAATTGTAGTTGAACTAGGAGAAGGATTTTATTCTCGTCACATGACATCTATAAATAGACACATTGTCTCCACAATTTTGTCTTCAATTATAGATTGTGAGCTACAAGCCTACGACGAAAGGGGAATAATTCAAGGTAATTTTCCTCCCTTTTTCTGATTTTCGTCACTTTTTTTTAGCTTGACACATCTGTCGTAGAAAATTCATATCTCATTGTAGAAAAATTGAAATCATGAACGATTTGATTTTTCGGAAACTAGACTTCTCGATCTCTAACATATCCAATCTTTTTAGATGATTTTTTGAAGTTAGCTCTAGATTCTGTCATGCTGAAAATTTCAGAGTTGTGCGGCTTTACTAAGACTCTCGTGTCTTGATGTAGGAATGACGAAATCACAAGCCGCTTGATTATTTCGAATCTAGACACAAAGGTCTTCAACATATCCAAAATTCAAAATTTAATACCTTCTGAATCTTTCTAGATGATTTTTTAAAGTTAACTTTAAATTCTGTCATGCTGAAAATTTCAGATTTGTGGCTTTACTAAAACTCTTGTGTCTTCATGTAGGAACGACGAAATCACAAGACGTTTGATTATTTAGAATTTAGACACAAAGGTCTACAACATATCCGAAATTCAAGATTTAATACCTTCAGAATCTTTCTAGGTGATTTTTCGAAGTTAACTTTAAATTCGGTCATACAACTGATATTCTTAAGGCGAAAGAGGATAGATACACATCCCTTTCCTAACAAAGGTAATTTATTGTATTCTTAAGGCGAAAGCGGAAAACATCCCCGCCCTAAGAAAGGTAATTTATGGTATTCTTAAGGTGAAAGTTGATAGATACAAATCCCCGCCCTAAGAAAGGTAATTTTACGGTATTCTTAAGGCAAAAGCGGATAGATATAAATCTCCACCCTAAGAAAGGTAATTTATGGTATTCTTAAGGAGAAAGCGGATAGATCTAAATCCCCTCTCTAAGAAAGGTAATTTATGGTATTCTTAAGGCAAAAGCAAATAGATACAAATCCCCTCCCTAAGAAAGGTAATTTATGGTATTCTTAAGACGAAAGCGGATAGATATAAATCCCCTCACTAAGAAAGGTAATTTATGGTATTCTTAAGGTGAAAGCGGATAAATATAAATCCCCGCCCTAAAAAAGGTAATTTATGGTATTTTTAAGGTGAAAGCGGATAGATATAAATCTCCGCCCTAAGAAAGATAATTTATGGTATTCTTAAGGCGAAAACGGATAGATACAAATCCCCGCCCTAAGAAAGGTAATTTATGGTATTCTTAAGGCGAAAGCGGATAGATACAAATCCCCACCCTAAGAAAGGTTATGGTATTCCTAGGGCGAAAGCGGATAGATATAAATCCCCGCCCTAAGAAAAGTAATTTATAGTATTCTTAAGGCGAAAGCGGATAGATATAAATCCCCGCCCTAAGAAAGGTAATTTATGGTATTCTTAAGGCGAAAGCGGATAGATACATATCTCCACCCTAAGAAAGGTAATTTATGGTGTCAAGACTTGAGAACTTCAATTTTCAGACTTGAATAATTTGAAGACTTCAACTTGCAAACTTAAAGAATTTGAAGACCTCAACTTCCAGACTTGAAGAATTTGAAGACCTCAACTTCCAGACTTGAAGAAGTCGAAGACTTCAACTTGCAGACTTAAAGAATTTGAAGACTTCAACTTGCTGACTTAAAGAATTTGAAGACTTAAAGATTTCAACTTGGAGACTTAAAGATTTCAACTTGAAGACTTCAACTTGCAGACTTGAAGAATTTGAAGACTTCAACTTGCAGAATTAAAGAATTTGAAGACCTCAACTTGCAAACTTGAAGAATTTGAAGACTTCAACTTGTAGACTTAAAGAATTTCAACTTGAAGACCTAAAGATTTCAACTTGCAGACTTGAAGACTTTAACTTGCAGACTTGAAGAATTTGAAGACTTCAACTTGCAGAATTAAAGAATTTGAAGACCTCAACTTGCAGACTTGGAGGACTTTGAAGACTTTAATTTGCATACTTACAGGATTTGAAGACTTCAACTTGTATACTTAGAGGATTTAAAGACTTCAACTTGTATACTTGGAAGATTTGAAGACTTCAACTTGCATACTTGGAGGATTTGAAGACTTCAAATTGCATACTTGGAAGACTTGAAGACTTCAGCTTGTATACTTGGAAGATTTGAAGACTTCAGCTTGTGTACTTGGAAGATTTGAAGACTTCAGCTTGCATAGTTGGAGGATTTGAAGACTTCAACTTGTACACTTGGAGGATTTGAAGACTTCAACTTGCATACTTAGAAGATTTGAAGACTTCAGCTTGCATACTCGGAGGATTTGAAGACTTCAACTTGTATACTAGGAGGATTTGAAGACTTCAATTTTATAGAAACTTCAAGCATGTTGTTAATGAAAATCATATTTTTAAGGGTTTGCCCCATCTATTGACCAATCAATACTTCGTACAAGTTTGAAGTTTCATGAGACAAAAGATAAAACAAAATACTTATCGATTTGACTGTCATATGACAGATTAAGTGGGAACATGTACTTTTTTGACACTCATGCAACTGAACTTATGATATATTCTAAGCACCTATGTACCTCAATGAAAATGATCAAGTCACAACATAGTTCTGGGGGAGTGATTTTTTTATTGTTATGTCGTACAGTTTATACTCTTGTGGGCCAGGAGTGATATGCAATTTAGGCTCGTACCTTAAAGAGCATCATCTTACTTTAAGGGTAGTACCTTTTTAGGAATTTTGCATTAATAGGACCGATCCTTACGCCATCTGCATCAACAAGCTTGTAAGCACCATGTGAATATGCTTCTTGTACGACATATGGTCCATCCAACTTTGAGGTAAATTTTCCCCCAGACTTGTGCGAAGTAATGTTGGGTCTTCTTACCACGAGAACTTGGTCTCCAACTTGGAAACACCTCAAGCGAACCTTCTTATTGAAAGCACGAGATAGACGAGCTTGATAACATTCAAGGTTTTGTTGGGCTTCTAGCCTCTTTTCGTCAAGTGCTTCTAACTCAGCAAGATGCAGTCGAGCATTTTCTTCCTCAGTGATCCTTTCTTGAATAACACGTCTTAAGGAAGGTATTTGACACTCGAGTGGCAGGACTGCTTCAATTCCAAAAGCAAGTGAATATGGTGTTGCTTGAGTTGGAGTGCGGTATGTTGTCCTATATGCCCACAAAGCTTTTTCCATTCTTTCATGCCAATCCCGTTTAGACTTGGAGACAACTTTCTTCAAAAGGTTGCATAGAGTCTTATTGAATGCTTCAGCGAGACCATTGGCGGCAGCATGATACATAGAAGATTTACGCTGCTTGAAACCAAAGAGATCACAAATTTTGTTCATTAACTTGTTATCAAATGGCTTGTCATTGTCTGTTATTATGTAGCGAGGGATGCCAAAACGATAGATGATATTCACTCGGATAAAATTTGCAGCATTCTGTTTCTTCACTTCTTTAAGAACAACAACTTCAGCCTATTTTTGAGAAGTAATTTGTTGCAGCCAAGATATACAAGTGTCCACCAGAAGATTTTGGTAGTGGTCCCACAACATCCAATCCCCAAGCGTCAAATGGCCAAGATGTAATAGTTGGGTGCAATACTTCAGGCTGCTGATGTATGAAATTCGCATGAAATTGACAAGCATCGCACCTCCGAGCATAATCTAAGCAATCCTTCACCATGGTTGGCCAATAATACCCATCCTCTTTATGTGAAAGTAGAGTTTTGGTCCAGATTGATGTGATCCACTTAATCCCGAGTGTGCTTCTTACAAAGCTTGAATTGCTTCTTCCTCTCCCAAACATCGTAATAGTACACCCTCAAATGATCTTCTATATAATGTGTCCTTGTAGTAAAGGAAGCGAGGTGCACGACGACGAATGTCAGTCCTTCTCCTTGGATCTTCTGGAAGTATCCCATAACACATGTAGTCAATAATTGGTTGTCTCCAATCTTCCTTAGCGGCTTCAGAAACGGCGACAAGATGATCAAGCTCATTTTCTATACATTCTTCCTCATTTGGTGGTGGTACTATCCATTTTTGACAAATAGTCATTTGTGTCTGATTAGGAAGGGTTAGCGCTGAAGTTAGACCCGTCAATGCATCAGTTTTCTTATTCTCCGTTCTACGCACATGTTGAAGGGTTACATCTCCAAGCCATCCTATCAACTTTCGGGCATAATCATGATAAGGACGCAATTCGGGCTTCTTCACCTCATAACTTCCCAAGAGTTGGTTGATCACCAACTGAGAGTCACCAAAGACTTGTAAGTTTAATTGTTTCATGTCAACGACCATCTCAAGTTCAAGTATCCATGCTTGGTATTCAGCGACATTATTGGAGCAACATTGCTTCAAAGTAAAGGAGAATGGTAGAATATTTTCTTGTGAAGTGATGAACACTACGCCAGCACCAGCTCCACCACGATGTGAAGCTCCATCAAAGTATATTTTCCAAGGAGGTTGAACTTCAATTAACATCGCATCTTCATCAGGAAGCTCATCAGCTAACTCCCAATCATTCGGTATCGGATGGTCTGCCAAGAAATCCGCCAATTGTCTTTCACAGCTTTTTGAGGGATGTACACGATCTCAAACTGTTGGAATTGGAGGTACCATCTTGCTAGTCGGTCACTAAGGACAGGTTTCGACATAACAAACTTGATGGGATTTACTCTAGAAATAAGACGAACAACATGGGCTTGAAAATAATGCTTCATCTTTTGAATTGAGAAGACTAGCGCCAAGCACAATTTTTCAATTGGCTAATAGTTCAGCTCATTTGGTGTCATCGTTCTACTCAAGTAGTAAAGAGAGTTTTTTTTGCCTTCACTATTCTCTTGAGCTAACAGGGCTCCTATGGACCTTTCTTGTGCCGCAATGTAGAGTATCAATGGCTTTCCAGGTATAGGGGCTGCCAAAACTAGAGGTTTCGCTAGATATGACTTGATACTTTTAAAGGCATCGCTACATGCTTCATCCCAATTAAAAGGAGCACCTTTCTTCATGAGATGACTGAATGGTTGGCATCGTCGTGCTAGATTTGAGATGAACCTCCTCAAGTAGGCTAGATTTCCTTGGAAACTTTTTAACTCATGAATATTTCGAGGCTCAGACATCTTCGATATTGCATAAACTTTGGTTTGATCAATTTCAATTCCTCGATGTCTCACAATGAAGCCAAGGAACTCTCCAGAAGTAACTCCGAAGGCACACTTCAATGGATTCATCCTTAGTTGATATCTTCGAAGCAGCTCAAACACCATTCTTAAGTCTTTCAAATGATCACTCCACTTTCTCGACTTTACCACCAAGTCATCCACATAACATTCAATATTTTTATGGAGCAAGTCATCAAATATATTTTCCATAGCCCTTTGATATGTAGCACCAGCATTCTTCAAATCAAAAGACATCACTTTGTAGCAATAAATACCTTTAGGCGTGCGAAATGCAGTGATTTCTTCATCCTTTGGTGTCATACGAATTTGATTATAGCCAGAAGAACTGTCCATGAATGACATCGCCTCAAAACCAGTGGTGGCATCAATCATTAGCTCAGGAATGGGAAGAGGGAACTCATCTTTAGGACATGCATTATTGATATCCCTAAAGTCAACACAAACTCGAATTTGGTCATTCTTCTTCCTTACAAGAACAATACTTGAAATCCATGTAGGATATTTAACTTCACGAATGAATCCTGCCTCAATGAGTTTGTTAACTTCATTCTCTAACAATGGAACCAAGTCTGGCCTAAAACGTCATTGGGCTTGCTTAACAGGACGAGCACCATTTTTGACTGCCAACTGATGGACTTCTACTTTAGGATTCAAGCCAAGCATTTCTTTATAACTCCAAGCGAAGACATCCATATATTCCTTGAGTATATTCATATAAGCGATTTCTTCATCAACTTCTATAAAGGCATTCAAGTAAGTAGGCCTTGGGTCTTCATCAGTGCCAAGGTTAACTTCCTTTAAGGGATATATTGTGGTCTTCACTCCTTCTTCAAGTTCTGTTGGAGCATCTCCAGCATCTTCCTCTTCTAGAGGGTCATTGTCATTGACAGATCTATGACAACACCAGACAATATCTTCTAACTCTTCATCAATCTTCATTTGAGGCAAAAAATCGTGCTCATTCTGGATGGTAACATGATATAAGGAGCCTACACTTTCTTCATCTTCCTCGCGCTCCTTGGTGTAAACCACAAAACTACGTTGTGACTTGATCATCTTCATTGAGGTACGTAGGCGCTTATAATATATCCTAAGTTCAGTTGCATGGGAGACAAATTTGGATGAAGACTCAGATTTTTCTTCGATAGCCTCTATGATAAAGTTCTTCAATTGATCAATTAGAATCAAACCTTCAGTTGAGATATGAATCTCTTTGATCTTTGTTTGTTTTACGCGAGACTCTCCTTTGTCTTGAATTTTAGAAAGCTTCAAAGGTTCTTGACTTGATCTTCTTTCGATCATGTTATCCATCTTATTTGTTAGCTTGGAAAGTTTAGCATCTTGTTCGTGAGCACACTTCGTCAAGCCTTCAATTGCTTTAGTCAAGCTTGCTAGTCTTTCTTCTATAGTGCAAGTCATTTGATATTCTTTGATGTTTGAAAAGTTGAGATGAGAGGTAGAGATTGTCCCACTGGGCGTGCCAGAATTTGTAGACAGTAAAATTCGCGTCGAGAAAACAATAATCAAGAACAAAAAACTATGCAACAATCGTTTTATTGATTTAAAAGTGTGAGTGTTACAATCTCTATGATTCCTCTAAATTCGCCTTTTCAAATATAATTCAAGGGCTCTTGAGCTTGATCTTGAACTTGGGATTTATCTCGGTCTTGATCTCTATGTTGAACTTGGACTTGGACTTGATCTTGAACTTTATCTTGATCTTGACTTTCTAGTTGAATTCAAGGGCTTCAAGCTTGATCTTGAATCCAGTGGTCTTGATCTTGATCGTTCTTGAACTTGATCTTGACTTCTTCAAATCTTAAACTTGAACACTTGAATTATTGAATTCTCGAATTCTTGAACTTGTAGATAAATTGCGGCTTTTGATCCACGAGCTTTCTCTAGCTTCGTGTTCGAATTCTTGGTTCTCTTTTCTGAATTATAAAGACCCCTATTTATAGTTTTAGAATAAGGGAGTTGTGATTGGGGTCAATCAGATTTAAGTGACATGGCATATGGGCTTTATGGAGCGGGCTTTAATTAAATTAATATTTATTGAATTTAAATAATTAATTCAATTATATTAATCCATAATATTTATTTGGACTAATATATTCATGAGATATAATCCGAATCATTTAATAAATTTATATTTAAATAAATTTTAAATGATTACAAGAGTATTAAAGATCATCTATTTTTAGTAAAGACTACATATACTCTCCCTCCGTCCAATAATAGTTGTCCACTATATTAAAAATAGTTATCCAATAATACTTGTCCAGTTTAGAAAATCAAGAGTTAATTTACCTTTTGTGTCAAATTTACCTTTGTTATTAAATACTATTATGTGATGAGTGAAATGGGGAAAAAAATAATTATTTTTATTTTTATTTAATAAGTAGAAATAAGTGCACATGAAAATAAAATGTTACCCCTTTTATCCCATATTACGCATCTACTTTTCCATTTATCATCTCTTAAGAAATCATAAATTAAAAAAAAAAAAAATGTTTTTAATATACTCTATTATGTGCCTTATTCATCAATACTAAGATTAAAAATGGAGTAACTTTAAAATATCGTCATTGTTCCATGTATGTATGTATGCATGATATACACCCCTTTTCCCTTTTATTTATATTCTTTTGGTGGAATCATCAACAACTCCTTAAAGTTGGCACCAATTTTTACTTAGACATCTCAAATAGGCTTTATTCATTTTAAACGCCTCAAGTAGGGCTCCGCTGTGTCATTTTGACCCCTTTTTTTACAATCAACTAAAATTACAAAGTGTGTGTAATACACTTGCGAATGACATGGCATGATGACTAATTAGAAGTTGACATGTGGCATTTTAGTGTAAAAATAATAATATTAAAATAAATTATTAAAAAACAACTAATTTTCAATAAAATAAATAAATCAAATTACCTATTTTCTACCACTCCCACCCCCACCTTACATCACCCCACCTCCACCCCATCGGCCTTACTTCCGTCCTTTTTGTCTCCCCAACCCCTCCACCATATTTTGGTTATTCTTCCATTTTTTTTATTAAAAAAAATCATTAGATTTTAGTCTTTCTTTTTTTATTTTTTTGTTGTAAATTTGATTTTGAGAACAATTTTATCAATAGTGAGGTGAGTTTATGATAAATATGACATTCTTCTTATATTATTTTTTTGAAAAAAAATGTGTTTTTTGTTCTAATAAATGTTTTCAAAATTAGTGTGATGATTTTTTTAAATTTTTTTCTTGTAAATATTTTTAAAATTAGTGTGATAATTTTTTTGTTTTGTTTTTTCATATTTTGGAAGGTTTTTCATCATGATTTTTTATGGTGGAAGGTGGAATAAGTGGTAGGGATAAAGAGTGAAGAAGAAAAAAAATATGAAGAAATTTTAAAAAAAACACTCCTCATGCACTCAAAATGGGTGCATCACACCCAATGTGTCTAATCAGTAGAAAGTGTCAAAATGACACGGCGGGACTCAACATGAGGTGTCTAAAATGAACAAAGCTTAGTTAAGGTGTCTAAGTGAAAATTAGTGCCAACTTTAGGGGGTCATCGATTGGTTAGCCTATTCTTTTTGCTTCACTTGAGCCGAGAGTTTTTTGAGAGCATTCTCTCTATCTCTATGAGATAAGGATAAGGTCTGTGTATATTCTACTTTCCCCAGATTCTTCACTTTGTGGAATTTTAGTGGATATTTGTAGACTTCTAAAACATATTAATTTTAAAGATAAAACGAGAAAAAATTATTTAATTCTATTTTAATTTGTAAATTGAACAGAAAATATGGACGAAGGAAGTACTTGTCACAATTTAGGTGAGATAATTTAAATTGACACAAAATTTAAGAAATAGAAACACTTAAATTGATGGAATAAAATGAATCTTGGATATTTATATAATTATAAATCAATCCAACTAAGAAAAGTTTTGAAATTAAGTTATCTTTTATTAAACTCGTACATCATGAATTCTCCATTTGTAGAAGTATACTGTAGACCCCACAAACTGAACTTATTGTTGCCCAAGCTTACACAATTTCTCATTTCTTTAAAATATTTCCCTCCCTTTAATCAATTTAGGCCATCAATTTATTTCCTTTTTCAAATAAGTTTTCAGTTGTACGTATTAATGTTTCTGGAGGAAAAAGAAAAGAAAATATATTCCTGAGAATTAAATAACATTTCATAGCCACAAGTTGTAATTATTGGTTGTTTACCAACTATTTAAAGATTGCAAAAGAAGCAACTTTTTTTTAGTTGAGCATCACAAATTGCAATTACTCCCTCCGTCCCATTTTATGTGAGGTAATTTGACTCGGCACATAGTTTAAGAAAGAAAGAAAGATTTTTAAAATTTGTGGTTCAAAATGAATGTTAGAAATTTGTATGACTGTAAATCATTTCATCAAGAATAAAATATACATTTTATAGTTAAATTGTTCCTTTATATAGAAATGTGTCATTTCTTTTTTGACTGATTAAAAATAATAGTAAATTACATAAATTGAGACATAGGGAGTATCAAATTGGAATCATGACATATATAAATTTATTTCTTGTTTAACTAAAAGTTGGTATTTGGCAATAAATTTTGGGACTTATAATTTAAATTCGAAATTTGTTTATAAATGTGAACAAAAACTTAACTTCAGCTTACCAATAATCATTCTTTACGTCTTGTTAAAGGAAATCCATGTATGTTTCTTGTCTCAATTATCTTAGGTTATCCAATTATTAAGGCATCCCTCTTTTTTCAGTTTTACTGAATTGGGTTATCTTTACTATTATTTTTTTTATTATTTTAATGCCGCATTAATTGTTAATAATTTCTTACGCTAATAGCGCAACTTATGTCTTACCAACTTTATAATTTGATAAATTAAGGCAACTTAAATTAGAATCTTTGATTCATAAAAGTTATCTCTTTCATCACTATTTATTGTTTCGATTTAATTTATGGGATAGGCAATTCTTACAACTTATTTTTATTAATAGAAAGTAATTAAATAAAAGAAATATCACATCATATATGTATTTAATACTCTATATGACAAGTTATAAATATACTTTTTAGTAATTACTATTAAAATAACATTTTAATTACAAACAATGGCGGATCCATAATTTCGATTCAAGGGGGTTCAAAATATATATGAAGTAAAGGTGCAAAAATTACATGATAAATAAAGAGAGAGGGGCGGTGAAGGACAACACTAGTTTTAACCCACTAAATTGTAACTCACATTGTGTAACACCTCGAAAATTGAAAAGTTAGATTGGAAAGGAAAGGTTAAATTTTTTGCACTGGTTGTAGGTTCTACGAGCCATCCTAAGGACCCTAGGAAGTTCTACGGGTCATAGGAAGCTATCGTAGGATTTGGGTTGAATTCTGAAAAATGTCAAGTCCTATATGTTGGCCTATAGATGAACACGACGAGTCGTAGGAGGTCCTACGGGCCGTAGGAAGTCCCCGTAGGGTGGATTCGGAGAATTGATTTAAGACCTCAGGTTTACTAAAGGTTTCAAGGGCTTATAGAAGTTTCCATGGGTCATAGAAGGGGTCCGTAGAAGTGATCCAAACTTAGTGAAATTTTGGACTTTGATTTGGGTTCTAAGAGAGGGCCTTACGGGCCGTAGAAAGGTTGACGATCTATAGGAAGGGTTTCGTGGAAGTATGGTCAATTAATGAGCCCTAGTAACAGTTCTACGGTTGACCAGGACGGTTCGTAGAAAGTAACGAACCGTAGGTCCAACCGTAGACACTGTCTGACTGTTTTTAATTAAGGGCAATTTAGTCTTTTTCTACCCATTTAACCCCTAAACTATGTCGTGTTGACCTTATAACTACCCTTATATATGATTTTACCCTTCAAAAAATCCTTCATTCCCTCCCATTTGCTCAAACTCACAAATTCTCACAAGGGTTTCTTTTCCAAAATTCTCTCAAGAACTCCAAGGTGAAGAACTTGATTTTAGGGTTTTGATTACCTAAGGTTTGTGGGAGTTCAACGATGGATCCCTTTCCTCCATTGGGTTCCAAAAGAAATCTCTAATTCAATTTCACTCAATTATCTAGGATTCTTCATGGGTCCAATTTATTATGATTCAATTGTTATTATTTGATCTTATGATGCATGGTTTGATTCAATTACATGTTTTCCAATTGATTTCATATGGACCAATGCGTATGCCTATTTTATGAATATGAACTATGCTTATGAACTTATGAATTATGATTATGAATTTATGCATGATTTATGAAATTGATGATTTGTGACTAAAGGATGCTTTTAAGATGAAATGTCAATGATTTATGAAAGATTTTCTCACATTTGAAAGGAATCATGATTTAGATACTTAGAAAGGTAAGTGTCTATTATGAATTTATTCCAAGTTTTTGATATGATTATGATTATGTCTTTTCAGTTGGGATTTACTTAGCACCGAAAGGACTTTGAGATGGAGGCAATACTTTTAGTAGAGGTTTAGTCTTTAGTAACAATCTCATTGTCCTACATGCCCCTGTAGGATTGTCTTAAATGATTTAGCTAGTGGATCCACTTTAGTAATAATGGATGATACAAAGTTTTGCCAAGACTCTCTCTTTTCGATGTGAGGTTTACAAATGATTCCATGTTATAACTCGCATGGTCTTATTGTCAGTTAACGGTAAATATCTCACAAATGGACTATGTTTTCTTCAAAAGGTTTTATCAAAGCTTTTCCCTATGGTTTTTAAATATGCATTGACCTTGTTCATAACTTATGATTTCTCTTTAAAGATTTTTATTGCGTTTTACTTGGTCATGCTTATCATGTTTAAGTTCACTATATTATTATGCTTATCTATTTATGCATTTACCCATACTCAGTACATTCATAGTACTAATGCATATTTGTGCATATAGCGTCTCATAATATATGGTATGCCACTCCTCCACCGAAATGCACTTAGGTGGATTGCTCCGCTATCGACTACTTGGATTGGTGAGTCCTCGTGATTCCAGGGCAAAGTCATGGACAATTTTAGTGCTTTGATGTCTTTTTAGTATTCAGATTATATTCGTGACTTAGGAGTTTGTCCTAGTCACATCTATGAATAAAAGGCTTATGTCAGACTTAGTAGTATTCCACATATTCTCTTATGTACTCTGTTGGTATCTTTTATGTCATCTTATGGGTTGAGCTTTATATTGCATACAATTTCATTTATCATATTTTTTACATCATGTTTATATAAAGTGGCTTGTTTAGGATCTCTCGGGGTTTTATTCTCCTTATCACATCTAGGGTATACTTTGGATCGTGAAAAACAAGGTATTTAGAGCATCATGTTTTAAAAATGTTTCTAGGATATTTGACAAGCCGCGCCAAGTAGTGTCTTGTTAATGGGTGTGAACCGCGCCGCATTTATGAATAGTAAACTACAAAGCGTTTAGGAAACTTCACTTCTTTCATTATTCTAAAATCATTCCATAGAGTTTATCTATAAAAAGGTCTTACTCCTAACTCTTATTTGATTCTTTTCAGGATATGCCTCCTCGAAGAGCTAACTTATGAAGAAATGTGGGTGAGAATGTGGAACCCGAGGTTCCTCAAGTTCCGGTGGATCCTTTAGTCGACAAAGTGTCTCATGCCGAATTCTGAGCCACTTTTCAAGTGTGAACTCAAGATATCACAGACCAGGCTAATAAATAGGTCATTGCTCCCGTGAACGAAATTGTAGGTACAACGACAACAAGGTGAGGTGATGAGTGGTAGATTTGCACTCATTTAAGGTCCATTTAGCTCAATAATTAGTGTCCTCAATGCCTAACTTTGACATTTTCTAATCAAATATTGATGATTTGAGGCTATGAAGACAATTGGACAAGGCAAGGACTACAATTTAAAAGAATGGCCAAAAATACAAATAGAGGTACAAACTGAACATTGTTGATTGCCTAACAAGAAGGGCAGATCGCCAATTGAGCACTATCTCTCCCAAACTGATAGTGCATAGTACGTGTGTCTATCAAACAAGGTTGGTGAACTCTAGTAGAGAAGGCGTTGCACCGAGTTAGAATGACAATCCTACTTAGGAGTGTGCAAAAATCGAACCGACCAATAAACCGAACCGAAAAAAATGTTATTGGGTCATTGCTATTGGGTTATTAGGTTAACAGGTTTTTAATGATTTTATAAAAACAAATATTGGTTATCGGTTTAGTATCAGTTTTTAGTATTGGGTTATTGGGTAAACTGGTGACCCATTAAGACGATAGTAAGTTACTACTATTGTCACGCCCCAAACTCGAGGGGCGCAACTGGCTCCTAATGCCAGAACTCAGGCCTGAGCCGACCCTGCTGAACCATTTGCTACTAGCGCATGGCAGCCACACGCAATCAAGAAATCAAACAAGTATATCTCGGCTTATAACTAAGTCATCGGCCGGCAAGGCCCCTGTCAACTAATCTATAAAAGAAACAGCTACTCCCAGAAGATCATATAAATAAATAGCCAACTAGCACAGAAGTCCTGATTGGGCCGTCGAGGCCACCATGATATCTATACCAAAACTAAAAATAGGTATATATCAATACAATACATCAAACATCTCATAAGCTTCAGCAAACCAACAACATAGGCCAGTATGGCCATAACGTAGCTATACACCCCACACACTAGTCTGCAAGCCTCTAAAAGTAGTAAAGATTAGCAGGACAGGGCCCCAGCCTACCCATAAAGATATATACAACAAAAGGTAACAAACCTCCCAACTCTGGCAGCTCCAGAGGAAAGGGGCTAACCAACCGGATAAAAGTCAATCCTGCTGCTGAGGAGGTCTACGCAGTCGTCTGTCAGGACCTGCATGCATGAATGCAGTGCCCCCAAGGCAATGGGGAGTCAGTACAAAATAATGTATAGAGTATGAAAGGCAATAGACTATGATGAGGTATCCTGATATACTGGAATAATCTGATAAATAAATCAAGGATAAGATAAGTGTACTGACTTGCTCCTAAATCTAAACTTATCAAAAATAATAAAACAACAACCTAATCAAGCCCCCATAAGCTCGGCAGGTACAAACAACACACAAGACCACCTACTCAGGCCCCCATAAGCCCGGAAGGTGCCAATCAACCTATATACCCCTATCAGCAGTCTTTTAGCCCCATAGGCAGTCACATAGCCCTCTTAGGCATTAATATAACCCCGTAGGCAGCACATAGCTCTCTTAGGCATCAATGTAGCTTATAGACAACTCATAGCCCTCTTAGGCAACAACATGGCCCTGTAGGAAACTCATAGCCCTGTTAGGCATCCATATAGCCCTGTAGGCAGAACATATCCCTTCTAGGCATAGATCACATTCATGCAGCTAACCACAATAACCCCAACGACAATAATAACAATCCAACCGCTAAAAGCGAGCAATTTAGTTATATGCAACCTATACAAATAGCCTCTAAGTCGTGTCCAACATAGGGACGCTACTAACTGAATAATAATCTTGACAAGGGAGGATTATATTAACTCGAGCAGCCAACAATCACACCTACAAATATATCAAGGATAACAACCCAAATACGTTGCTTCTAAGCTTTAAGGAAACATGTCGTAAGTAGGGAGTAGCCTTAACATACCTTTTTCGCTAAATTCACGTGGCCTAACGACTTTTACTCAATAATCCCTCGATACTACAACAAGGTAGGACCATAATCAACACACAAAAATAAAAGATACCATGACAATATGATAAGATATATGTATTTCCGTCGTAAATTGCTATTTGTTGCTTATAAAAGATAGAGTCAATGAAAGAAGGATCTTACCTCGATCTTAAGGTCATAATACGCTTCAAAACCTTCAAATATATCCAAACCCTTGCTGTCCCAATACTAAAGTGTGATCCGCTACGAAATCGATAAAATAAATTATACCACGATGATGAGCCCAACACGTAGAACAACTTTCGTCAAGGACTTAAGTCGAGAAAATATGTACCTTAGTTGATCCTAGAAATGGGTTTCTCTATTTTTCTCTGGTTTTTAGCTAAAAATGAGAAAAAAAATCGAAGAAGAAGAGATATGTAAAGTTCCACCGACCTAGGGCCCCACCTCACGTGCATGTTTGTGCAGTACCACGAAAACATAAATATCTCTCTATTCTGAAGTCGTATGGACAAACAGTTTAATGCATTGGAAACTAGACTTGTAGACCTTCGATTCGATAGGTCGTGGACCCCATAACTCTTTATATATTGGGAGAAAATCTCCAAGACATTTGACCCAAATTTCAAAGAAATCTTAAAAAGGAACTTACGATAACTTCCGCCAACTTTTATTTCGCCACTTACTTAACTTCAAAACTTGAGATACAACCCTTGAACACTTAAAATATGACATACCACATCATTTTTAATTTATTACTCACTCTCTTTGTCTTTCCACGAAGATACGAGTTAATTTAGACGTTTTGAAGAGTCGGGGTGTTACAACTATACTCTTCATAAATATGAAATATTAATAATTTAACATAACTAGACACTATATCAGTACTCTACACTACGGTCTACACAATTCACACGTCATAGTACTTCTACTTCATATCAGAAATTTCATATTATGTTTTGGTTGTAACATGTTATTGTAGCCTTCGTACTACATCTACTCTTATTGATGTAATTTCTCATTATACTTCTTGTTTCACTATTTCAAAGCATTTACAACTGATTTGCTTAGCTCACTGTATCGTGTCAAATTGTTAGAGAAATGAGAAATCATATATTTATTTTATGAGCATTTTCTTATTGGGTAAACAGAAAACCAAACCATTAATGACCAAAAACCGATAAAGAATATCTTATTGGTTTGTTATTGGTTTAGCATATGTAAAAACCAAAAACCAATGAATCGAACCGATCGATGCACACCCCTAATCCTACTACATATTGCCCAAAGTGACAGTGTGCAAGGCAAAGATTTAATGCTTGAAAGGTGGACTAAGGTGGTATTCGGCGATTCTCTGAAAGTGAAAGGCTGACACGATCGATTCCACCAACTAAGGTTCAAAGACTTGAAACCTAGAGCATTACAAGGTGAATTGAGGAGCGAAGGGAAATTCGCCGAACAAGTTTGGCGATCTCGACTAGTGTCACCGAGTTTGTTATTAAGTGAATTTTGAGCCAAATTTTGGGAAAGTATAAATAGCCCAAAGGATACAATTTTTAGGGAGTTCTACTAGGGAGTTGGACTACTAAGTGGAAAGGAGAGAACACTTTACTTTTGAATGAACACTTTTCTAGTTCTTGAGATTTTACAATTTGAGACTTGAATTTGATAAATTGAAGTTAAATCCAAAGTGAGTTTACTCTTAATTGCTTGATTTCAAGTTATCCATTACTTCTTTCATGGAAGGTATATTTTCTTTACTTCTAGTGATATGTGGCTAAAATCTCAAGATGTAAGGGTGCTCTAATGGGGTTGGGTGTTGATTTAATGTAGTGGATATTGTACTATGCTCTGTGTTGTTGATGTTCATGTATAATTTGATCTAATTACCATGTGGTTAAATTATGGGTAAGGTTGCAAACTTAATTCCTACTTCCAATCTCCAGTTGATGCTTGAAAGAGATTAATTGGAGTGGGTAATTAGTTCAATACTAGCAATTTAGGTTTGATGTGTATGGCTTTCTTGAAAGAGAGGTTATGGGTCAGATCTATTTTCTCTATTCTTGAAAGGGAGGATAAAGTAAGGTATTGGGTTGTTTAGGATTGGCAATTAGATGAGATTGAAAGGAGATTCTCCGCATAGATTCTTTGATATTGAAAGAAGATTAGTGTCATTGAAGATGACTTAGACTATTCATGTATGTACATCACTATAGAGCAGTACAACCACACCTATGTTACATCAATTTCCGATCCCGGCACCCCTAGATTGCTTGTTATATCTTGATTTTGTTCCGATTTTAGTTTAATTGTGATAATTGATAACCAAAGCTTTATATTAAGTTAGTGGTACCATTCACTCAATTTTTCTAACTAGTAGAAATGAGATAATTTAAATTCCAAATTTTTTGATAAGAAATTCTCTACGATATACCATTCCCTGTGGGATTCGACTCCGACTCTTCGTTGGATTTTTTTTAGACAATGATCGCTCACTCTTTTAATTAGATTCAGAAGGTGATTTGAGCGTAATAAAAAATAGCACCGCTACCGGGGAGTGGTGGTTAAGAATTCTAATTGAGAAATTACATTTTAATTTGGTCCATTTGTAGTAGATTTGTTGTTTGGTGTTGTTGTTGACTGATTTGCAGGTTGACAAGATGAGTGACCATGGAAGTGACAATGACAGTCACTAAGGTTAAAACGACAATATGGGTGATCTCAATGACATGTCCATTTATGTCATTCAAACCACGGGAGCAATCTGAATACCTCCTACAATCGGGGGTACGATGTTTCACATCACAAGAACTATGATACAATTGCTCCAAACGAAAGGAGTTTTTGGGGGTCTAGCTCATGAAGATCCCCATGATCACCTTAGGAATTTCAAGGAGGTGTGTGGACCCTTTGTATTCAAGAATATCTCCCAAGAATCCATAGGATTTAGGTTATTACCATTCTCTATAATAGGAGAGGCTAAAAAATGGTTGGGAGAGTTGCCAAGTGATTTTGTTACTTCGTGGGATGAGCTGACTGAGGCATTCTTGGAAAGATTCTTTCCAGCCTCGAAGATGGTTAAACTTTGTCACCAAATTCAAAATCTCAAATGTATCAGAGGTGAGCCTTTGCATTAACGTGGCTAAGGTTTAAAATGTTACTCTTGCAATGTCCAACGCATGGCGTTTCGAACAATTTATTGTTGCAATACTTTTATTGCAGCCTTAATTCAGTCAATAAAGGTGTGATTGATCACCTAGTCCATGGTGGATTGATGAGGTAGTCGTGTGATGTAGCTCTTTGTTGCTAGATTATATGACTAAGGTTAACCGAGCATGGCATACTAGGGAAGACCAAGTGACCCTTCTACAAGTGGGTTTGAGCAAAGAACAAATCGAGAAAGACCATGAAAGGGATTAAAACATGGACAAAATGATGACCAAAATCAATATGTTTTCCAAACATGTCATGGGAGGTAGAACCAAGTCAGTGAATGCAGTTGGAACCAACACTGGTCACTGCCCGGATGATACCAAATTTGAGGCATTATACAATGTGGAAGTGCAATACATGGAAAATCAAGTGGGGGTGGGGTTCTCACAATAATTATCAACGACAAGGTGGGAACCAAGGTTGGAACAAGAATAGAGATAATGGTTGGAAAGACTACCGGGATGGAAATTTGAGAGATAGGGAGATGGACAAAGATAGATACGTGCCTACCCATGATCATCCAAGCCCAAAAGAATCAGCTGGGCTAGAAGGAAGCGGGGCAGAAGACATGCTTGTAAGGATCTACAACAAGGCTGAAGGTTCCGATAAGGTGTTGAAGGATTTGAAAAATGACTTCTCCACTTTATCTCAGATGGTGACTTCACACTTAGATTCTCTCAAGCAGCTGGAGACCCAACTGGGTCAAATTGTCACTCATTTAAATCCCAGGCAAAAGGGAACTTTGCGTAGTGACACCATCTCGAACCCCAAAAATGATTGTTAAGTTTGAGCAATATGTCAGTCACGACCAAAATTACACCTTAAACGTGACATGGCTTATAGGAGCCCGAGAGGCCCTACACAAGCCACTTACCATACATCATACAAGATAATAGAAAATCAAGAGAGTTTGAAAGACAATTTATATCATAATTGTTCGGCAAGAAAATGTAACAGAAAATCTTAACATAGTCTCAAAGCCATCTAGTACATCAAGAGTAATTGGGACATAATCCATACATCACATACAATATGGAAAAGTAAAAACAATAAGCAACAAAGGGTTTGGTCCTTGGAACATGAGGGCTCGCTAATCTTCAATCTCTACTAAAGTGATCACTAACCACGGAGATGCGAAATGGAAGCATCGATACATTAGTGAAACAATATAGGCAAAACTATACGTTAGTACATGGAATGTACCAAGTATGATAGCAATGCATAAAGGTTATGAAATAATGTTAAAAAGACTTTTTCATGACATACAATGACGAAGTTAAACCATAAGATAAAAGGGTTAGAAAACATAAATCATGAACATGGCCAATGTAAGATAAACATATTTAAAACACTTGTGAGATACTTGTAGAAGTAACCTTAGTTCATTATTGTGGGAGATTTACCTTTAACCAACATAGAGATCATATGAGATATAACATGGAATTCGGTGTCTACCCCAAACTAAAAAAAGGTGTTCTCACTTGGCAAGGGAAAAATCATGAACTTCTAGCTTACGTTGATCCACTATCTAATGTCTATCTAGGCAAACCTATGGTAGCAAATATTTTATGGGACATGGGTTGTAACAACCCAAAAAACTAGTAAGACCAAGCTAGAGCCTAATGGAAACTAGTAGGTGAAACTAGAGCCTAACGAGTTTGTTTTAGAGTTTGAATTGGGTTTTATGTTGTAAAAATAGTTTCCCGAGCTTAGGTTGAGGAGTCTATTGGTTGAATGTCAAGGCACGTGTTAGACCCCGTAGTTTAGAAGACCTTCTAAGGTTTGGTTAAGGGTTGCAAGGGCAAGTGCCAAGTCAAGGGGGTAAGGCCTAAGACAAAAGCCAAGGCTGCCCTACCTTGGCCAAGCACTGCCCCAAGTCCACGAGCCACTTCATGGCCAGTGGTCTTGACCACGGTTCGTAGAATTTTCCCTGAAGAAGACTTAGATTAGTGGGAGGCAAAGCCTTGAGGCCAAGCTACTGCCCCAAGTCCACGAGCCACTTCACGACCAGTGGTTTTGACCACGGTTCGTAGAAGTGATCGTGAAGATGCCTTAGCATATAGGGGGTTATCAAGGTGGAGAGGAACCCTTTTCAAGGGACCACGGGCACCACCAGGAGCTGTGGTTCCCCTCACGACCCATACAAGTAGGCGTGGTCCCTGACGGGGCTTTCCAAGTTAGGGATTTTTAAGTAATTTCGTTTTAACTTATTATTAAATGGGGTTGATTTTAAATGGTTTATATCATATATATAAATAGTTTTATGTCTTAAAATGCCTATTTACTCCATTATCTCCAAATACCCAAATCAAATCCCAACTTCCTTTCTTTCAAATATTTATCTCTCTAAGAAGAAGACCTCTATTAAAGAACAAGGTCAAGGTCAAGCTAAGGGTTCAAGAACCAACCTTTCTCCTCCAATTTCGTGTGGATTTCAACCTAAGTTATGGATGCTTTTCATTCTTGGTTAGCTATCACCAAGAATCCCCTTCAAAGTATGTTTCCAAATCCCCCAATTCTAGGGTTTTTCAATCTAATCATGGGTCTCCTTCCAAAATGAATTCAATTGTTTAATTAAGGTTTATTATGATTGATTATGATGATTTATGATTGTATTAATGGAGTATTGATGGATTTTGATGAAAATCTCCCTTGGACCCATGATTTACCATTCTTCCTAAATTGTGAACTAGGGTATGACTTGATTGATCATGTAAGCTTGTCAATTGATTATGTTTATTTTTATTAAGTTGTTGAATCATGAAATTCCCCTATCTAGTATTGTAGTTATAGAAGTTAGGGTTGATCTTGATTCTTAGCCTTGAAGGGGAAATTGAGGGTTTAGATGTGGACCTCTAAGATTGATTAATTTCTTGGTGAATTGCCTTAGATTAGATCACCTGGACATGAATTGAATATGAATGAATCTTGTAGACATGAACTAACTTGATTAGGTCTTATGTGATGGATCATGGTTGAAGTAGTATTGAGATTTAGTTTACTTGATGCTATATGTCTATAATTGAGTAAGAATGAAGCAAATAGTTAAGTTTACCTTGAAAGTTAGATTTACATGATTACCATGTGAGGTGTTGCTTGAGGGTAATTCTCATAATATGAAGATGAATCCTAAGTCTTAAATGGTAAAAACTAATATGAATAAGTTAAGAATGCTTAGTCTTAATGAAGGAAGCTACTATGTAGGTTGAAGTTGTATATGGAATTATTGTGCAAAGACTTCACCCACATGACCTATAATATGGTCATAAGAGTTTATGCATGAAATGAATGGATTACTTGAGTCATGGTTGTATCTATGTTATATATGTTGAATGCTAGATGTGTTGACTCAATGTGACCCTTGAGTGCAATATATGTGAATTATGTGTGATTGTGGTATTATGTACATGCTTATGAACACTTTGAGAAGGAAGTTTCTATGATGATAATATTTTTGTGGTGTCAATTGAAATGCTAGTTCTCATATGCACCTTTACATACTTTTATGCATGAAATGCTCATGATCATGTTGATCCACTTGAAAGGTAGAGGTGTTTAATTATTGTGTATATTGTGGCATTCTTTCCTATACCCCTATACATGACTATGTATGATATGACTATATAAGATATGATATGACTATGTTCGATATGTTATGACTATGATAGTCTTGTTGTGTTGAATGAAAGGTCATTCTCATGAGCACACTACGAATATGATGAGAAAGGTTTACTCACATGTTGATGATTCTAAGGTTGAAAGGACATTCTCACCATAATTAATCTTGAGCTATTATGATGTATGATGGTTTGAGTGCTTAGTGCATTCTTTTATGAAGCTAAACTTAAGTAAAGACTTAAAGTGACTTTTAAAGGGAATTATGCTTAGCAACGAGAGGATATGGAAATGAGATGGGAGCTTTTATGTTAGAAAGTCTAGCTTTCCCAATGTATGTGATATCATGAGATGGAAACCTTTTACGTTAGCAAGTTTGGGTTTCTAGAAGCAATCTCCCTATCCCAAAACTACTTCCCCCGTAGGTCTTAGCTAGTGGATCCACCTAAAAGCTATTATGTAAGTTCTACCTTAGGCAAGTAGGACGTCTCTTTTCGGTGTGGAAGTAAGACAATGGGTTTCATGTAGCTCACATGGTCTATGTTGGTTAAGGCTATTATCCCTATATAATACGAATACAAGTTATGATAAGAACATGGACTTTAATTATGATTTCTTAAGAAGTACTGCTTAGTATGAGTGGGGGTATGTGACTTCACTTATACATTGCACAGATGGACTTTAAGAGGGGTTATGGTTAGGTTCTCTTATGTTATGAAGACTTATGAATTATGTATGTATGATATGCATAAATATTAAGGTTGACTTTACTTGTTACAAGTTATGATCATGAAGGTCTCCTTACTTATGCATGTTGATTATGGGTGAATCAAAGGTAAGATATGTATGTTGTTGGTGATCTAAATGTGATACCTAGCATTTTGTAGGGTTATGGGATCTTACCTTTGCATTGCACTAGTATGACTTTGGGTTGCATATATGTTGGTATGAACTTATGTTATGCATGATCATGGTGGCCTAAAAGTGAGACTTAATGTAGATAGGATTATGGGATCCTATCTATGCATTGCACAAGTATAGCTTAGGGTTGCTCTTGTGATAGTTTTATTATGTTGATATGATCTTGGTATGTACTTATGCATGTAAACAATGTCTTGTGAAGATTGGAGTATGCATTATGTGGTGTTGGAAACTATGCTTGTAATTATGATGATATCATTTATGTTATAATGAATTGTGCATGGTTTGTCTTATGAGCTATATTCTCCAACTATTTCAAAGATGATGTTCAAAAGTGGTATGAAGCATGGTTTCAAACAAAATGTCCTTTTTTTATGCATGTGTTAAGGATTTTCTTGCATGGCTTCCATACTTGGTACATTTTGTGCTAACCTATATTTCTACATTTTCTATAAGTGTAGGCTTTGGAGATATCGGATGTTATCCTCGTGGCTAGGACTCTAGTTGATCAAGAAGAAGAAGATTGGTGAGTCCTCATAGTATTCGAGGGCTTGACTACATGTCCTTTATGTCTTTCTTTTATGTTTTAGATTTATGTAAAGGTCATGTCCCTAAGATTGTATTCAAAGAGTTTTTATTCTAATGTTATAGATGGTTTGAGACATAGTTTCATATACTCTTTTATTTTTATAAAGAACTTCGATTGTAAAGAAAAGTTTTAAATTTTTCGCATTTTTCCCTATGTTCTTATGTAAAGATATGCTAAGGGCTTGTATGAGACTTTTCGGAGTCTTGTACGGCGTGTCACGTCTAGGGGGTAGTCTGGTGTCGTGACATGGGTAATCGCCACTTGTCCATTCGGTGTTAAGCATAAACCCCATAGAATAGTCATTAGTCTTAACTTATCTTAACATTCATGAAACATGAGTATTCGCCGCTTGTCTTATTGTTAGAATAGTTCTTTAACTTGATTCATCTTAAGTGAGAGAACCTTTCAACCTTATGAATCCTTTATGTGGGGAAACCCTTTCACACTCATGGTTGAGTAATATGTGAGAAATTGTTTCACAACACAACAACAACATTGATACTTCACTCTCAAAGCATCCTTAAAATATTTACATCAATTTCATAAAGAACATGCATATCTTTATAAACTCATCTTTCATGATTCAAAAGTTTCATCATATGATCATAGTCTAGAAATCATGGATTTCACATGGGTTCATGGGAATTCAACTTAGAAACATGCAATTACTTCAATTCATGCATAAAAACACATAAAACAATCAATTAGATCATAATTGAAAAGAACTCATGCAATTGAGTAAAACTTTAACTTCCATTGGAGATTATACCTTGTAAAAATGGAGAATCTAGGAACCCTATGGAGGAAAGGACTTCATAAGTGAATGCTATCATACCTTGATACCAAAAGCTTGAAATGGAATGGTGAATTTGGAGACTTTACCTTGAAAATGTAGCCTTCTTCTTCAAGCTTTAGAGATAGAAATATTGGGGAAAAACTTTGATCAACTTTCAGAATTTAGGATAATAAGTTCAATTGGGTAATTTGGGGGTAAAAACGTTTATATAGGGTTTATAATAGAAGGTAAAACGACATAGTATTGGGTTAGGATAATTAGGAAAAGATCCAAAAGCCCTTCTAACAATAACTACCGACCTCCATCGATGGTGGGGACCTACGGTCAGTGGGCCCACCTACGAACTAACTTGGTCAACAGTCGATGGGTTCAAAAACTTGTTACTTGGACCCTTAACTGACGAGACCCATGTACGACCCGTTGTTCAACCTACAGTCAGTATATGGCTTCAATGAGTCCAACTAAAAATTCTTTAAAATCTCACTAAGTCTGCAACTCACCTACGACACCTATTTACTACTCGTACATTGAATGACGGACCGTCTTGGTGAATCGTAAATAGATATCAGGACTAGACACTTTTGGAATTATTGGACTTGCCACCTATGGATCCACCTACGGCCCATAAGTCAGCCCACGGACCATCAATGGTTCTGTCGGTACTAGCACCAGTTTTCTAGAAACCTGTAAATTTTCCATCTTTTCAAATCTGAGGTGTTACTATATCTCCCCCTTAGAAACATTCATCCTCAAATGGGATTCAAGACAACATACGGAGGGTAGGAACTTAAACCTTATAGCCCAACATGAATGCAATCACATAAATACACATATCCGAGGAGGAAACATCAACTCCAAGCAAAAACATGTTCAAAACATCATTTCATAAGGTACATATGCAGCTCATATTCAATTGCACATAATCATAAAGAAATCTATCAAATAAACTCATTTTCTAAAAAATCAGGCTTTACATGAACATGCATAAATGAGGAATCATGGGAATATCTAAGACTCATGAAACCAAAAGAGTAAGGACGGAGGGAAAAGATGAGGATAACGGAACATCATATCGTCCTCGGCCTCCCAAGTAGAACCCTCAACTAATTGATTCCTCCAAAGAACCTTTACGGAAGCAATTTCTTTGTTTCTTAACTTCTTAACTTGTGTCACGACCCAAGGTAGCCCCTAGGCGTAACATGGCGTACAAGACCCCGAGAGGCCCCATACAAGCCACTTAGCTTTCCCATACAAGAAATAAAATAAAGATATCAAAAGACAGTTTCAACATATAAGAGTTTTATAGAGAAAAATGGAAATCTAAACATCATTTCAAAATCATCTAGTACATAAGAATGAATGTGGGCATAGCCCGTATATCATGTTCCAAAACTAAAAGTTAGGAAAGACTATAAATAATAAATTTCCGGTCCTCGAAGCATGAGGACTCATCAAAGCTCGAAATCTCCTCAAAGAACTTTAGCCACGAAACTTTGAACCCTAACTATCAAACCCTACATTTGGGGAAATGTAGACAAGAGTATGCGTTAGTAAGAACATGTACCGAGTATGATAGCCATGCATAGAAACATATAAAGTCATGTTAGAAAGGGACATTTTCATGAGTATGCAATGATCAAGCTAAAACATAAATCTTGAGTGTTAGAAAACATAAGTCATAAAACATGATCAATGCAAGTGAACATCATCTTAAACATGTAAGAGATACTTCCTTGAAATAACCTTGGTTCATCTTAACTTGCTTGTGGGAAGTAGCCTTAACCTTCATATAATACCATGTGAGCTAATAACATAGAATCTGATGTCTCCCACACCGAAAAGGGGTTGTCCTACTTGCCAAAGTAAGGACCATGAACTTCTAGCTTATGTAGATCCAATAGCTAATGTTTGTCTAGACAATCATATGTTGTACATAGTTTATGGGACACGGGTAATCGCCACTTGTCCACTCAGTACTAAGCTTAACTTCCACGGAATAGTTCTTAATCATATTCATCATAGCTCTTAAAGGAACATGGGTAATCGCCTCTTGTCCTTACATCATGTGACATGAGTAATCGCCTCTCGTATTTTAATAAGAGACCATGGGTAATCACCTCTTGCCTCAACATTAAAATAACTCCTTAACATTGGTTCATTTTAGGTGAGAAGACCTTTCAACCCTAAGAACCCTTATTATGTGAGAAAACCTTTCAACCCTAAGAACCCTTATTATGTGAGAAAACCTTTCACAAATCATGCATTGATGTGTATATGAGGAATCCTTTCAACAACACAACAATTACAACATTATTGATAATTCACTCAAAGCATCCTTAAAACATTTACATAAACTTCATGAGAACATGCTTGATTTCATAAACTCTTCTTTCATAATCCAAAACCCACATCAATGATCATAACTTGGAAAAACATGACAATTAGATGGGTTCACGGAGGATCATCATAAAAACATGAGATTAACTCAATTCATGCATAAAAGATCATAGATCAATCAATTAAATCAATAATCAAAAGAACCCATAACATAGAAGAAAAACCCTAACTCAATTGGAGATTTCTAACTTTGAAAATTGGGGAAGTTGGGAACTCCATGGAGGAAAAGGCTCTGTGAATAAAAACCATCATACCTCAATGTCAATTTCTTAACTTCAATGGAGGATTAGGAGTCTTGACTTGAAACCCTAGGTTGAATCCTTCTTCTTCAAGCTTTCTAAAGAGAGAAATATTTGAGAGAAAGACTTGTTCTTCTTTTAGGAATTTGAGAGAATGATTTTTATTGGGGAAAATTAGGGCTTAAAACGCTTATATAGAGGTTTTGGTGTAGGGTAAAATGACATAGTATTAGGCTAGGATAATTAAGAAAAGACCCAAAATCCCTTAAGAAAATAACTGCTCGACGGTGGGGACCTACGATCTATGGGTCAACCTACGGACCGTCCTGGTCCACCGTCGATTGGTTCAGAAACCACTGAATTTGGACTCCCAACAACGGACAAGACCTACGGTCCATGGGTCCATCGACGGACCGTGGACCACGGTCGTAGGTCCCAACTCTGGACCTCAAAATTTCTCTAAGTCTAGGACTCACCTACGAGACATATCTACGACTCGTGCATTGTACGATGGACCGTCCTAGTGAACCATTGAAAAATACAGAAAACTTGACATTTTGAAAAAACTAACTGGCCAACCACAGACCTAACCTACGGTCCGTGGGTCGTTTTTGTAGCAATATGAACATAATACTAAGACGAACATAAATATAATATAGTAGCATTAGCTTCTCTATTAACATAATACTAAGATGAACATAAATGCAACATAGTAGCAGCTTCTCTATGAACATAATACTAAGAAGAACATAAATACAACACTCCATGAACATAATACTAAGATGAACATAAATATAAAGTTACTCGACTTAGACGAGAAAGGGAAAAACCCAATTTCATGAAAAATGTGGTATAATATGGTGTAAATGAACACCTAACAATATAATTGTAAGCCACACATAAGATTTCACACAATGTTGCTCTTAATTTCACGAATCAACAGAAAGCCTAAATGATAAAACACAAACTCAAAATAAGGGATAAAGAACTAACATTTTACTAAATCAGTTGATAAACTACGAAATCAAATTCAAAATACACAGCAAAATTCTTCGATCATCAACAGAAATGCATATGCAAATGGTGAAGGAGATGAAAAGGAGAAAGGATATTTTTTGGGTCTTTTACGTTTTAGGAGGGAAATAGGGGAAAAACAGGAATTGGTAGTTGAAGAGGTGGGGGACCCAGCGCGTGCAATCACGTGGACTATTTGTTTGGTTTTTGTGTTGAGGTCAGCGTTTAAGTGTGTAGAAAATAGAGAAATACGAAGTTTAGAGGGGTAATAGGACACCCTTGAAGTTGGAGTGTGTAGTTGGGATTTCAGGTATNGGCATTAGATCATTTTCTCTAAATAATGATATGGATACCAGAGTTATATACCAAACGCTTTCTAAATGTAAAGTTTTTGTACCAATTTTTTAATTTATTGCGTAAGGGATAAAGTTTGTGAGAAAGAACAACACATTCATGTTGTACTTTCTTTAGTAGCTCAATATTTGTTGGGTTGCAATGTCAAAAACTACATTCAGTCAATCTTTGAGAAGGTTAGAACATTATTTATACATAATTTTACTACAATAATTTAATCGATACAAAAGACAAAGAGAATTATTGATATAGTTACTTTAAAATTTTAAAATTTTGATTTGTTCATTTGATTGAGATGCATGTAGAGCCTATTGTCATGATCCGCCACACTCTAATTTCGTGACACTATGTTTATCATACAAACAATACTAGAGTCTTAGAGAAATAGAATGAATAAAGATCTCCTTATTATACTTTAGAAAATTTCTTTATATATATATATATAGTGTCAAATTTAATTTTAAAGAGGGTCGGTTTGGAAAAGCCACCTGGTAATTGAAATTGGTGTAATTACTAGGGTATTCACTATCTGCCTAGTAATTACATAATCTAGTAATTGCACTGACTTGTTTATTTGTCATAATGTAATTACAATTTAATTACAAGTGTATTGTTTGGTTGCACAAGTGCAATCATAAGGTTATATTAATTTTTTAAAAATAAAAGTTAATTATCTAAAAATAAAATAAAAATATTAGATAATAAGGGCCTTTATAAATGATATTAAATTAAATATTTACATATGTTCTTAATTAATATTATTTAAAATAATTGATTTATGTTTTTCAAATTAGTATTTTTAATAAATTAATTATAAAAGCACAAGATTTATATGAACATCATGATATGCATGTTTGACAAAAATGTTAATATTATAAATGTAGTGTCATAAAATTATTAAAACATCTGACAAAACGATAATCTATCAAGTCTAACTAAAAAATGAATGACTTGCAATATGAAATATTAAGTAAATACTACTAAAACAAATGAAACAAAAAATATAACATAATTTCTAAATTCAAAACAAAAAAATAACATAACACTCTTATGTCAAATTTCAACATAATGTACATAAATATGATTTAAAAGAAAAGAAAAATGTAAGTTTATAACCTTATTCAACAATGAATTCTACCTTAATTTAAAAATTAGAATAATTAAAAAATAATGATAATGAAAAAAAGGGATAAATAAATAGACAATACAAAAAATTGAATGGAATACCAAGAAAAAGTAAAGGTTGAGAATGAGAAGGAAATGAAATATGAATAGTTAAAAAAATATATATATATTAGAATTACAAAAATAATTTTTCTAAGCAAATATAGAAATAAAAAATAAATTAAAACAAAAATATAAATATTAATAAAAGAAGAATTTTTTTTTAAAAAAAATAATGTACTTACATGGTGTAATTACACCCAATTCCTAACCCTCTCTTAGGAATTGAGGAGTGTAATTACTACCCTTCAATTACACTGACATGTTTGAAAAACCACCTTGATAATTAGATTTAGTGTAATTGAATGTAATTACATTGTCTGTCCAGTTTGGTTGACCATGTAATTACTTGATCGGCAGGTAATGAAATGTAATTGGCAGGGGATAACTACACTCTCCAATTCAGTGGGAATGCTGTGACTTGATGGTAAGTATATGGTGTAATTACAAACTAATTACTTTTTAATTTCTTCCTTTAACTTCTATTTTTTATTTTTTTATTTTTAATGTATTTTTTATTTTTATTATTTTAAATTCTTGTTAATTATTATTACAATACTTTCTAATTTTTTTAATATTATTTATATTTCATTTCCTTCTCATTCTCAACTTCTACTTCATATAATTCTACACAATTTTTCGTATTATCTAAAAGAAAAATTCATTATTTTAATTTTGTCAGTATTTCAATTATTAAATTAAAGTAAAATTCATTGTTGAATAAAGTTATGATTTACGTTTCCTTTTCTTTTAAATCATATTTATGTATGTCATATTGAAATTTGACATAAGGGTATTATGATAAAAAAAAATTGTTTTGAATTTACAACTTATGTTATATTTTAAATTTCATTTATTTTAGGAATATTGACTCGATATTTTAAATTGCGAACTATTTTGTTTAAGTTAGACTTGATAGATTATATTTTTGTCAAATGTTTTATAATTTTATGACATTATATTTATAATATTAATCTTTTTGTCAAACATGCATTTTCTTGATGTTCGAATTTTGTACTTTTAGCTTTTATGGTTAATTTAATTAAAATATACTAAATTGAAAAATATAAATCCGTTATTTTTTATAATATTAGTTAAGAACATATGTTTATTAATTAATATATTTTCAAAAAGACAATATATAGCTTAAATATTCAATTTTAATATAATCTATAAATGCCCCTATTTGTCTAATATATATTTTAAATTTTAAATAATTAGTTTTATTTAATATAACCTTATAATTACACTTGTGCAACCAAATAGTACACTTGTATGACACTGTATTACATTGTGGCAAATAAATAAGCCAGTATAATTACTAGATCGTGTAATTATTAGGCAAAAATGATAATGAAATGAAAAAAATAAAACAAAATAAAGTAGACGTTTCACCTTCTAAATCAAATGAAATGACGCGCCTTCATCATTTATTACAAGTACAGTATGCCCTTTTCCGCCTCTTCACCTGCTAAACTTTTCTCTCTAGACTAGAACTAAAGCATTAACCATGGCTTAAACCAAAAAAGAAAAAAAGGATAAATAAAATCAAAACAAAAAAATTGCTTAACATAATCTTATAATTATATTTGTGCAACCAAATAGTGCACTTATAATTACTCTGTATTATATTGTGGCAAAACAAACAAGCCAACCTAATTACTAGGTCGTGTAATTACTACCCTAATAATTACATTAATTTCAATTATTTGATAGTTTTCCAAATAAACCCTAAAAAAAAATTCTGAAGAAAGATTGATAATTAGTCTATTAAAAAATTTATCGAGGTTAATAGAATCAGCATAAAGATAAAAAAGTATTTGTTGGAAATTCTACCATTAGGATTGCTAATGTCTTTTCTCATTATTTAACGAAGGAAAAATAACTCAACACACCCTTCAACTTATCGATTTAGAGTTGATATACTTTTACAAAGGTGGGTCAGATATTCCTCAATTGTCACACTAATAGCCCAAATATATATTTTCTTTTTATCTAAAAAGAGTAAAAAGATTATTTTTAATTATTTTGGGTGTATTATGTTAATTGTTAAATTGTTTTTTTGCACATTTTCTTGTAAAAATTACTATAGATACTCCACTTTATACAGATACAAAAATTAAATATGGAGTAAATATTATTTCTTTGTTCTTTTTTAGTTGTCATGTTGCGCTTTTTGAAAATCTATTTGATTAATTTTCAAAGTTAAATTAGATTACATTATTTTGATATTTTAAACAAAAAAAAATTAAATATTCAAAAACTATACGAAAAGTACTATAAATTACAAGTTTTTTCATATCAATATGATAAAAATATATATCATAAAATGTTAGTCAAAATTCTGATCATTTGACTTTAAAAGGAAAACAATGACAACTAAAAGTGGATGAAAAAATAATAATTTAACATAACTAGACGTTATATTAGTATTTTATACTACAATCTACACAATTCACACTTCATAATACTTTTATTTCACATAAGAAATTTCATTTCATGTTTTGATTATAACATGTATTGGTTGCCTTCGTACTATATTGCTCTTATTGATGCAATATTTAATTATCATTTTTATTTCACCATATCAAAGCATTTACAATTGATTGCTTGTTTCACTATATTGCGCCAAATTGTTAGACAAGTGAGAAGTCATATATTTATTTTATGAACATTTTTTATTGATTAAATAAAAAATTGAACCGTTAACAACAAAAAATGACTTGTTATGAATTTAATATATTCTAAAACCAAACTTAATTAATCAAATTAATAATACATAAAATCGAACCGCTACCTACCCAATTAAAAGTCTTATGCGAAGATGATAATGACTTTTATCAAGTTCCAAGATATATACAGAGCATCTACCTTTCACCTTCTTACTGAAAAAATAAAATAGCCCTTTCACCTTCTAAATCAATTGAAATGACGCACCTTCATCATTTATTACAAGAAAGTACTGTATGTCCTTTTCCCGCCTTTTCACTTGCTAAATTTATCTCTCTAGGCTATAGAACAAAAGCATTAACAATGGCAGAAAATTGTTAAACCAAAAAAATAAATTTTAAAAAAATGGCGGAAAATTGTAGTTGGGAGTTTGTGAGACAAGAAAAGGGAATGGTGTCAAAGAAAAGAAAAAACAAGGATATTGATGTGACAAGGTTTCTTTATAATGATACTCCATGTAAAAATTAGGGATAAGGGTCTGAAATATATTTCAATTTTGATCGAATTTGCTGTTGCGATACTAAACTTTCATGAGAATCTATTATCTCCCTAGACTATTTAAGACCGTATTTTAAACATATATATTTGCCTACATGGACATAAAAAATAATGTAAAATTATAAATAGTAATGTGTCCACGTGAGCACATATATACCTTTAAAATACACTACTGTATTAAATAGTTCAAGGGATAAGAAATACGATATTAAATAGTCTAGGGAGGTAATAGGTCTTCATGAAAGTTTAGTATCGCAATAACAAATTCGACCAAAATTGAGGTATATTTCAGACCTTTATCCCTAAAAATTACCATTAATGCTTCGTTTTTTTTACATACACAAAAAGATAAATTACAATATAAACGTAATAAATTTAGTTTTAAATTTTTTCTTACTTTTTTCTTTTTTATATTTCATATTTTTATATTTAAAATTTGAAAAAAAGAAAATTAAATAAGAATAAGAAAATCAATTACAATAAGCAAATAGATCTATAAGAGATAATTAAAACTGAAATTAATCATAGAACCTAATAAATAAATAAATAAAAATTAAATATATCCTAAACTTTGCGAGAAGGAATTTCCTCCAATATATCTTACATGATTTTTTTTATAAATGAAAATAAAGAGAATAAATTTGAATTTAAGGTTCTCAATTGTGATGATGATATATGTGAGGAGTAGGGGTGTGTAAAATAAAATCGAAAAAAAAACATTATTGGGTTATTACTATTGAATTTTTGGTTAACGATTTTTGGTGGTTTGATAAAAAATAATTATTAGGTTATCGGTTCGGTTTTGGTTTTTATCATGGGTTATTGGGTAAATCGACAACCCATTAAGATAATAGTAATTTACTATTTTACCGTTCATAAATATTAAATATTATTTCTTCCGTTCTTTTTTAGTTGTCATATTACGCTTTTTGAAAGTCAATTTGACTAATTTTGAAAGTTAAAATAGATTACATTACTTAGAACAAAAAAATTAGATATTCAAAAATTATACGAAATAGAGGTGTGCATTCGTTGGTTCGATTTATCGATTTTCGGTTTTTGAATATTCTAAACTCAATAACAAACCAATAAGACATTTTTATCGGTTTTTGGTCATTAACAATTCGGTTTTCTATTTACCCAATAAAAAAATGCTCATAAAATAAATATATGATTTCTCACTTCTTTAACCATTTGACACAATACAATGAGACAAGTAAATCAGCTGTAAATGCTTTGATATAGTGAAACAAGAAATATAATGAGAAATTGCATCAATAAGAGTAGATGTAGTATGAAGGCTACAATAATATGTTACAACCAAAACATAATATGGAAAATATGATGTGAAGTAGAAGTATTATGACATGTGAAGTGTGTAGACCGTAGTGTAGAATATTGATATAATGTCTAGTTATATTAAATTATTAAATATTTAATATTTATGTAGGGTATAGTAGTAACTTACTATCGTTTTAATGGGTTATCAATTTACTCCAATAACCCAATACTAAAAATCGATAACCCAATTTCTTTTTTATAAAATCAATAAAAATCCATTAACCCAACAACCCAATAGCAATGACCCAATAACATTTTTTTGGTGCGATTTATTGGTCGGTTCTATTTTTGGACACCCCTAATACGAAAAGTACTATCAACTTTTGCATGTCAATATGATGAAAAAATATATCATAAAATGTTAGTTAAAGTTTTTATCGTTTAACTATAAAAAAAGAAAATTATGACAACTAGGGGTCTGTTTGGAAAGCCACTTGGTAATTAGAATTGGTGTAATTACTAGGGTAGTAATTACCAGCCTAGTAATTACATTGTCTAGTAATTACAATGACCTATTTGGTTGCCACAATGTAATTACACATGACATGTTTGGAAGCAACATGTTCTGTTTGAATGCACAATTGCAATCATAATATTATATTAAATTTTTAAAAATAAAAATTAATTATTTAAAATTTATACTAGACAAATAAGAAACTATATAAATGATATTAAATTAAATATTTAAGATATACATTATTTTTTAAAAATATGTTAATTAATAAACATATGTACTTAACTAATATTATCAAATTAATATATTTCAATTGAATTGATCATAAAAACTAAAAGTATGAAGTTTCTACCAACATCGTGAAATACATGTTTGATAATCTATCAGGTCTAATTAAAAAATGACTTGCAATGTGAATTCAATATTACTAAAACAAATGAAACTGAAAATATAACATAAGTTACAAATTCAAAACAAAAAAATTTAACATAATACTCTTATCACAAATTTCAACATAGCATACATAAATATGATTTAAAAATAAAATAAAAATGTAAGTCTATAACCTTACTTAACAATAAATTCTATTTTAATTTAAAATTAGAATACTAATAGAATTATGCTAATGAGAAAATAAGCATGTCATAAAGAAATAGATAATATGAAAAAATTACATAGAATCACATGAAGTAAGGATGAGAATGAGAAGAAAATGAAATATAATATATAAAATAAAAAATAAACTTTTAGAAATTTTTAGAATAATAAACATAAAAAAACCTTAAAATAATAGAAGTAAATTTTTTTTTTTTTAAAAAAGAAATTAAAAAGTAATCAGCTGGTAATTACACTATGTAATTACAAGCAATTCACAGCCAAACTGTGAATTAGAAAGTGTAATTACCCTTTGCCAATTACACCAATTACCTGTTGACCAAGTAATTACCTGTCTAACCAAACATGATAGACCGTGTAATTACACCCAATTACACCAAATTTAATTACCAGGGTGTCCTTCCAAACATGCCCTAAAAGTGGACGGAAAAAGTAATAATTTAACATAATTAGACACTATATTAGTATTTTATACTACAATCTACACAGTTCACACTTCACAATACTTCTATTTCACAGAAGAAATTCCATATTATGTTTTGACTGTAACATGTAATTGTAGCCTTCGTACTACATCTGCTCTTATTGACGCAATGTCTTATTATCTTTCATGTTTCACTATATCAAAACATTTACTATTGATTTGTTTGTTTCACTATATCACGCCAAATTATTAGACAAGTGAAAAGTCATATATTTAATTTATGAGCATTTTTATTGGGTAAATAAGAAATTAAGCCATTAAAGAATAAAAATAATTTGTTATTAACTTATTATATTTTAAACTAAATTTATTAGATTGAACTAATAATACATAAAATCGAACCGTACCCTATTTCACAAAGAGTCTTATGCGAAGATGATAATGATGGTTTTGATCAGATGGTCCAAGATATATAAAGACTTTTCAGCTTCTTACTGAAAATATAAAATAATATAAATTAGACCTTTCACCTTCTAAATCAAATCAAATGAAATGACGTGGATCATTTATTACAAGTAAGTACAGTATGTCCTTTTCCGCCTCTTCACTTGCTAAACTATCTCTCTTGACTAGAACTAAAGCTTTAACCATGGGCAGAAACCAAAAAAGGAAAGAACAGAAAATGGCAGAAAATTCAAGCACAGATTCAGGAAATTGTAGTGTGGAGTTTGTGAGAGAAGAAGAGGAAATAGTGTCAAAGAAAAGAAAAAACAAGGATGTTGATGTGACAAGGTTTCTTTATAATGATACTCCTTCCGATGGATATGATGAAGAGAAAACTCCTTCTCCGAAGGCGAAGAGGATGATGAAACTGAAATCCAAACCTCCCCTTGTTTCAAAAGTGTGGAGTGATAAAGATGAAATTTCCCTACTCACAGGTATCATTAAGTTCAAGGAACAAACAGCTCGTGAAGTTGCACAAAATATGGCCGAATTTCGTGCATTTATCCTTCCTTCACTTACTCTTCAAGCTACGCCTGTCCAATTAAGGGAGAAAATAAGGCGTATCAGACTAAAGTATGAAAAGACTCTTGCCACAGGAAATCCTTCTAATACAGACCTGCACCAAGTCCAAGTGTTCCAATTATGTCAGAAAATTTGGACTCAACCTCCTAACTCCAACTCTCTACTGCTAAAGGAGAACCACAACATTCCAGAAAACGACCTACAGGTAAAGGAGAAACACAACATTCCAGATAATGGGCTACAGGTAAAGGAGAAGCACAACATTCCAGAAAATGGGCAGCCAGGAAAGCAGAGTCTACTGGTAAAGGAGAAGAAACACAACATTCGACCGATTCAGCAGCATAAAATTATCCCCGATTCTGGACTGGATGGGAAAACTATGGAAGATTTGTTGAAGCGACTAGCCAAAGATGTAGAACTTGTTGTAAATTCTAAGGCATGTTTGCAAGGAAATAGTAATGAAGTTGGTATAAGAGTGCTTGATATTGGCCTAGAAAGTATGAAATTAGGGATAAAGTTGGGGAAATTGGTGCACGAGAAAGCGACTTCGCCTGAGTTGGTATAACCATGTCTTATTTTTTGTTTTTGTTCCTATACCATTTCTGAGCAGAATTGTCTCATCTTTGTGTGTTGAATTGTATGTCAGCAAGATTCTCCGGAGCTACGGGAACAAGTGGTATTAAGGGCCTATCTGGAAGCCAAGATAGAGCACGCACAACTACTTTTGAATGCTTATGATGGTTTAATTAAGGTAACAATTCTATCTGCTTTGACTAGGCCTGACTATGTCTCACAAGATGTTCAGACAAGTATAACGCCGTTTTGAAGGTGTCTTTTGTGGAAGAATTTCTTCCTTTAAAGTTCATTGTTATAGAGAAACTTGGAATTTTCTGTAGATATTCTGAATCTTATTGAAAGAGCTATACGCTGAAAGTTATTTGCTTCCTGCCGCGTACATTATAAATTCAGATCTTTGATTTTCAGCATTTTAACTACTCTTCTGGTAAATGTTTTGGGCAGTCTTGTCGTAGGCTTAAATTTTGTAAATCTAGAGACTGTGGATCAAATAACTTAGACTACTTAGAAAATCGTATGGATCTAGAGACTGTTCCCTTATGCTTAAAGCTAAATATCTTTAATTTTCTTGCTTTGGTTAGGTAGGAATATAGCCTGAATTTGTTCAACCCAGGCTACTATAAATTCTATATTTTATTATGCCCACGAATGTCGGTTTAGGGATGTATGGATTCTCGAGAAGAGAGAAGACATGATGGTCCCCCCTGGACCGCCAAGCTTTAGACTATCCATGTTGCTGGTTTATTGTGCCTTATTCAGTGGAAGTTCCTAACTGCCACAAAGTACTATTTTCCAGTCGGAGTTATTCCATTGTTAGGACTAGAGATTCTTTGGGTATACTTCTACAAATAAAATGTAGCAGATATTTGCTTGATAATCCTATGTTACTTGGACCAATATATGGATGTTGCAATGTTGGACATGGTTGTGTGTCAGGTGTCTGGGATTTGCTGTGATGAAGACTTCAAGTTTAGGATATCGAGATAAAACTAAACTGTTAAACACAGATGTGGAATATACAAGCTACTAATCATGTGGTTAAGATTGCATACGTGTCATTTACTGTGCATTTCAATATGCTCTTCATTTATATCTAGTACCACTTCTAGGCAGCATGGTTGTAGCATTAGTTGAGCGATCCAAACACATTGACCCGATACTGTACATATCTTATCTAGTACATTTATGTTGTAGTTAAAAAACATGTATCTAGACTTTTGGCATGGGCTGGCCGCCTAGGTGTGCATTGATCATCTCTTCTCTTTTGTTGGTGATGCGCTCCTAGTCTTAAATGCTCGGGTTGTGCCAGCGGTATTGCTACTTTGAATTTATTAGAGTTCTCAAAGCAAACCTATCGTCTGTATGTAGTAAGTAACTATTATATGCTGACATTTTCCCCTGTTAGGAGCTGGAGATCATTTTTGAGGCTTTCAAGTAGCCAACTCTACCTTCAAATGAATGCGTGCTTCTCTGTTTTCTTGTTCAAGTATTGAGTATCATTCTTTTTTATTATTATATTAATTTTATCCTTTCTGCTGTCAACTGTCCTCTAATGTGTGATTTCTTACCTCCCTTTGTCAAATGGGCATTTTTTTATTGAAGTTCTAGGGCACACAGTGGCACAATTACCCTTGGCCCAACTAAAAGCGAAACTTAATTTATTAAAACACCATTTGCATATTTCTGAACCAAAAGCTAATGGTTACACAGGAAGCTCTATTTTAACTAGTTATGTTTTTTTTTACTTAAATCCACTTTTGTGGTGGCAGGGTTTGGCATTGACCCCTACCTCAAAGGCGGATCTAGGATTGATATTTATAAGTTCCTACCTCAACTCTCAAGTTAATACTGGACTAATAACTTTGTTCATCGATTTCTTAATATATATTTATACAAAAGCCATGGGTCTCATGTGAACTCGTAAGTCATAACTTACACCGTATATCTGCCACTGCCCTATCCTATATATTAATAAACAATAAAATAGTTCATAGAAGTATGGGGACTAGACCTTAACTACATCTGGGAAGATATCTTTGGTAATAAATGGGGAGTGATAGTATAGCCACAGTGAATTTCCAAAGAATAGTAGGAGGATTCCTATTTACACATAAACCAAGTAAGCAATAAATTTGGATAGACTCCTTCCATTTGGATTTGAGTTCACCAAAGTAATCTTACTTATTCTGAGTACGTAGTCTTTCTCTTTGACTTGTGATTCTTAAATTGGGGAATTATACTTGTTTAGCTTGGATGGACACTTTGCTTCTCTTGGTAGATTTTCAAACTTGAATATAATCTTCATTTCCTGTAATGAAGCACCCCACTTGGCTAATGCATCTTCCTGTCATGGGCCCATTTTTAAAGGCAACATGGGATCTTCTTCCACAGATCTAGAAGAAAGATTCATACATGGGCTCCACTGATACATCATTTTCCATTCTTTCCTTTTAAAGGAAGTTCACCAAATCTCTCGATAAGCGTCAACACAGTTGTAGGAGGATCTTTAGCAGCTAGTGTATGTAGAGACATTGTTTGAAGAGTGTGCTTATTGGCAACAACTGCCTTGCCACCCGTTGGTCTGTACCTTTTCTTCAGTTGACTGGATTTGTTTTTATGATTGTTTTTCTGGTTGCTAGATGGTCTTGGGAATATTTTCACAAACACCTTTTTTGGTTCTTTCCTCGAGCCTTCTGTATTTATTCTCAACTAGAACAACACAATATAGTTTTGTTTCTTTTGCAATTTTCTCATTTTATGTGTAAATGATGTTCATTTTACTCATGATCAATTTCTTCCATTTCAGTAAAATCTTACATTCATCTATAATATTGTTCAAAGTCTGGAACACCCTCATATTGCACAGCTTGCTAGAATCCCTCTTCTTTGGATTATCTGTCAATATCTTATTCCACCCGAGTACTATTTTTTCTACTTTGCCAAGTTGATCTTGATGCTTATCTTTGCCACGTAAGCTTGTGTCATATGCTCTGTAGTGACATTAGTGGGGCAAAGAAACTCTAGTTATGTGCAGTCAATGACCAAGACAGAACATCACATCTTATATGAAGAGATACTAGTACTCATTCTGGAGCCATATATGTTTCAACCTCCAGAACAAAATCAGATAGCCACTTGACGATACACATAAAATATTAGCGGTCTCTCCAATCTCCAGAAACACAAGGATTAATTGATTTTATATCCAAGTATGACAAAGTAATACTGGCATCAAAATATGTAATCTCAATTCTTAACATTAATTTCAAACATCTCCATAGCCATATTAGTGAAGTATACCACCTTTATTCCGACATATATAGGACAACCCAAGTACATGAAAGGGCCTATGTGTTCAGTCAACCTATTGATTTCATCTCATTAGTGTTAGGAGTGGTGAGAAACATATTTTCGCCTTGTTTATCTTCTGCTCAGATCCTTCACTTCAAGGCTTGAAAGTGAAAATCCTCATTTCTGTTCCAACTGATTTAGGAGTCTGGATAGGTACTTAAGCTCCTACAATGAAAGAGTGAGGGAGATAACGGATCACCTTGTGTTAAACCATTGGTGGACTTGAAAAAATCATGTCTTGTGCCATTAACAATAACTGAATCCTTCTCGACTTGGACTGTAATTTATGTTTCTGGCTTCTCTCCTCTTTTTCTACTTTTTAATTTTCTCTTATTTTATTTCTTCAGATAATTTTGCTCTATATGAGATATCATGTGTCCCTAATGTGGTGGTACAAAACAGGTGGATCACGTACTGTTGTGACTTGTGCATAACTGAACACATAAATAAACTAAAATAGCTCTATATAATTCTCTGAACCAATACTTAATGGTTACTCCGATAGGCTTTATACACTAATTTGGCTTTGTTGATATGTAGAAGTATATGATAAACAGTTACCTTGTCTATTTTGTCATTAGAAAAGACTAGCCTACTACCACTAGCTTGGTCTTCGAAGACCCTTTTTGTCTATTTTGAGCTGAGATGCTTGAAAGATTTTAATTTGATTTTTATTGTTGACATTTCCCTCAAAGAATGTTTGTGATGGATCATATAAATTTGTATTTTATCCAGTGCTACCTCTACTTGGTTTTTTCATTAATGTCTTTTTTATGAATTATGATCTATTAATCACTCTTTATCTCTCTCCTTATGGAACTTTTTCCTTTGCCCCATCTTGTAGGATCATAGTAATGAAGCTCAGTCATCATCGGTGTCTGCTATCAAAGACTGAAGCTTATGGGTTCTGCATTCTATATGAAACTATCCTTGTTTTGTCTTAACAATGACAACAGCCAGCAGCCACCGTCTTTTCGTCTGGCATGTACTCTCGGGACCTCCGAGTGCTTTTCTGGTTGTCTGCTTGCCATCTGTATATATTTTTGCAGACTGCAACTAAGATTGCCTTTTGGATGGTTTAAAGCACTTTTGATGCTCCTACTTATCTTGTTTTGGAACTAATGGGTTCTAAGATTTTATATATATTAAGGCTTATTTTTAACTATGTTGAGTTTGTACCATAAAAAATTAGGTCAAGTGGAGCACTGTACATCTGATATGGGTTTTAAGCTGGGTGGAGCTATATTGTCTTAGGTGTGTTCAATTGGACATCCTTCGCCGAGGGTTGCCAATTGGATCTCTATCAGATAATTATACCGTTTATACAAGTAAAATGCCACTCAAATCGGTTAAATATAATATTTCGGACATCCTTAACACAACATGTTATGTGGCCCAATGGCTTGAGGCTTGCTTGTATTGCCCACACTAGCGAGTGCAGGTTCAAATAGGCGCGTTACAGTTCATCAAAATTATTCTTAATTAAAAATCTTCAATTTAAAAATCTAGTTAAAAAATGATAGTTTAGTAGCCAATTGAATTTTTTATATTAAAACTTGAGATAAAATTTAAACGTAATTATTTTATTTAAAGTTAATAAACAAATTTTAACATTTAAAAATATCAAACTTTAGTAGCTAATTGAATTTTCAATGAATTTGACTATTAATTTCTTTTCATTAAAACTTGAATAAAACTTAAATGTAATTATTTGATTCAAAGGTAATAAACAAATTCTACATATTTCTATAAACGCTGCTAAAAGTGAATAGAAAAAGACCTCGTTTGATTCTACTACTATTTTTCATGTCCTGTTATTGTTGTTGTCATCCGAGATCACTAAAAGCTTGAAACTCGAAAATGATTTCATTTTAGGCTGAATCCCCCCTTCCCCCCTCCCTCTCTCCCTCCAATTTCTTTTTTGTTCGTTCACTTTATATTAAATTAAACACAAATATTAAAGCTAAATATCATGCAATTTGAATTTTTAAAATTTTGGAACATATATTCATAAAATAATATTAATATTACATAATTCAATTTTAATTTTTTTTGTGCACCTATTTATATATATATTTTTTACTTATGTAATGCTTGTACACCCTTTGTGAAATTTCTAACTCCACCAATAATTTTCAGCTTTTCCTACGGTCATATCTTGTGTGAATGAAAAAAAAACATATCTGCTTTGTAGCTTAGTCTTCTAAAATTGAGTAATTGTTATAAATATAGTGAATGTCTATCTTTTAGAGAAAATTTAGGAACCCTACCTTTGGGTCCAAGTAAATTTTCTGCTATAAATTGAAGGGTTCTCTTCATTGTAAAATAATCTCTTCAAGAGGAATAAAAAGTCTTCTCCCTTCTACCTACTTTATTCTTATTATTTTATATAGTTTCATAACATGTTATTAGCACGAGACTCTACCAAATACTGATAGGCACTAGATGGCTTCACATGTGGTGTTCAACTTGATCTTGAAAATTAAGGAGGGTTGGAATAATATTGCTTGCCTTCGTATGGTTAAGAACAAAAACAAGGAAGCCTTGAAGCTGAAGCGAGAAAGTTGGCAAATGTGTGTGCGCGTGTGGGGGGGGGGGTGTGTGGGGGGGGGGGGAGGACAATTTAACCGCATTGACGCATATATTGGAAATTTCAATCATTTGATTTTTGAAGGAGTAAAATACTTTTGTAAAAGTGAAAGATATTACATAATATTGATAAGATGTTGGGTTTACGGTCACGACCCAAAATTCACATGTCGTGATGGCACCAATGTTCCCAATCGATAGGTAAGCCAGTCCACTAGTTTTACCAATTTAACTAAATAATTAAGGTGAAAAAGTAAACAACGAGTAGAATACCTCAAATACTAAGTCTTTCATAAGTATGAAGTGCGGAAAACTAAATACCACCAAAAATTTTGGTGTCACAAGTATAAGAGCGTCTAAAATATGATGCAAGTCTGAAACTAAAATGACAAGTTTAAACATAACAAATATCCTGTCAGAATACAAAAGCAACAGAATAAATAATAAAATAGAAGGAGGTATGGGCTGCGGAACAGCCAAACAGCCAAACAACCAAACAACTCACTACATGAACTCCAAGATACTCCAAGCTCGGACTCAAAAATCTCCACGGGATGCACTCATTTTCGGAACTGGATCTGCACCACAAAAGAGTGCAACAAGTGTAGTATGAATACGAAACCATATGTACCAAGCATATCTCATAGCACGACAACGAAGAAGAGATGACATGAGTTCATTTAAGAAATTCATCTTTTTACTTTTGCAAGGCTACATTATACTGATCAAACAAGTTTAATCAAAAAGGGAAAATCAATGTCACGTAATGTCCAACCACCAATAAAGCACATAATCAACAAGAATGAAGGATGTAATGAAATACAATGCAATGTGACATCATGAAATGATATGCCTCAGATGCCAAGTACTTTCTCAACCGTGTATGCATGATACTTCTCGGAAATACATCGAGAGTTCATAACCCATGGAGACTTACGAGGCCCATATACCGACACAAACGATCTCCACGTGTCTATGCGGACGATCTCAACGCACTATCATAAAATTAAAAAATCCCCAGCACGAATGATCTCCATGAGCCCAACTTATAATCATAACATCTCACAATCCCCAACACGAACGATCTCTACGTGCCCAACTTATACATAATCTCATGTCAATGCATATGCACAATATGATTTCAATAAAAGGGGATGATGCATCTCAATCAATCAAATATCGATGTGATATATAATCACCTTAACTATCACACATATACAAGTTCAATACGGAAACACAATCACACAAGAGATATCAAGTCAATAATCTATCAGCTAATGCCCATATGCTTTGACATTCTCCAATTACAATCCGTCATTCTATAGTAATAAACTTTTCCTTTATAACATCAACAATCGTACTAATGCCCGTCACACCATTGTACGAGACTCCCATATTTCTCCCTTACCCATTGTCTATTCCATATTTAATCTTCAATTAGAAAAAAATGTCCTTCAACGAAATCTGAAAGTCTTAGCATACCTTGAATGTCAAACACGTGCCTCGAATCCTCAAGATTTTGTCTTACTTTTTCGTAAAGCTTCAGAGCGTTCCCAATCTATCACATATGCAATATTCATAAATAAACGAGTCTGTAGATGCCCAAATTACTATATGTCTAGCCTAGATCCAAAACTCCTCCATATCTCTAATCAAGCTCCTAAACTTGATACAATTAACATACCAAGTCTCATACTTCCTAAAATTCAAGCCTATGATTAAATCATAATTCCTCCAAATAATCAAAACTTGATTTTTAATATAATAATAAGAGGAAATCAGGAGAAATATGCGAGCATAGCGTATAATTCACGGAAGCAAAAAATTGGTAGAACTTTACCCAAACACCAATACCCCTATAATTTGATTTTCCATTCCAAACTTCTCAATCATTGTCTAATGATTATTACAAATTAATTAACTTTCAATTAACCTATATTTGCATCTAACATTAACATATTCACTGGCAACAAATAAATAGCATTCTCACTTGATTCTTTCTCACCAACAATTATATCAATGCGTATATGCAGAAAGTATAAGCCGGCTGAAGAAAAGTTTTTTTTTACTTGAAGTCGTTCTCGTCTTGCAGCGTTCCTTACCCTCTCTCTTTCTCTTACTTACTCAAATTTTGATATAAAGATATTAAATCCCACTAAGTTATTTCAACACATGGGCCAAGTGAGATAGGCTATCAAATAAATAATAGGCTTGGCTCATTAACCACCCATTAATTTAATTATTTTTAAAAAAATTATCTATCAACTAAATATCCAAAGTCAACACATAACTCAAGATTCCATTTAAATATTTTATCGGAAGAGTCAAAATAGTTCTAGTGCTCAAAACGATCTAACGAGTCATTACATCATCTACCACTTAAACAAACGTTCGTCCTCGAACGGTCGAAGAATCAAAAGTACATGAACGCTCCAAAAGTTGAGGATACCTAATCCTCGTGTCTGACTCAGTCTCCCATGTAGCCTCCTCCATCGGACGGTGCTTTCATTGAACCTTCACTAAAGCAATTTTCTTCGACCTCAACTTCCGAATTTGCCTATCCAAGATGGTTATTGGATCCTCCTGAAAAGTCAAGTTCTGATTAAGTAACACAAAATCCCATTGAATCACATGAGCATCACCCTGATGATACTTTTTCAGCATCGAAATATGAAATATTGGGTGAACACTAGACAAACTAGGTGGTATAGCCAACTCATACACCACCTCACCAATTCGCTCAACAATCTCGAAAGGACCAATCTACATTGGGCTCAACTTGCTTCTTTCCAAATCTCATCACATCCTTCATGAGCGAAACCTTCAATAGAACCCTCTCTCCAACCATGAACTCCAAATCATGAACCTTACAATCTGCATAACTCTTTTGCCTATTCTAAGCCATGAGAAGTCTATCTTGGATCAATTTGACCTTATCTAAGGACCCCCTCAACAAATCTGTACCCTATAGTCTAACCTCAAATGCATCAAACCAACCAATTGGACATCGACATCTCCTTCCATACAAAGCCTCAAATGGTGCCATCTCAATGCTCGAATGATAACTATTATTGTAAGCAAACTCTGCTAAAGGCAAAAATTGATCCTAGTGACCACCAAATTCGATCACACACACTCGTAACATGTCCTAAAGAACATGAATAGTTCGTTCAGACTGACCATCAGTCTGAGGTTGAAAGGCTGTACTAAGATCCACCCGAGTGACCAACTCTTTCTACATCGACCACTAGAAATGAGATGTGAATTATGTGCCAAGATATGAAATAATAGGAATGGGAACCCCATGCAAGAGAACTATCTCTCGAATATAGAGCTAGGTTAACTTCTCTAAATTATAAGTAGTCTGAACTGGTATGAAGTGTGCAAACTTAATTAGTCGATCCACGATGACCCATATAACATCAAACTTACCCAAGGTACGTGGAAATCCTACCACAAAATCCATATCAAAACACTTCCATTTCCACTCAGGTATGGTCATCCTCTGAGTCATACCTCCTGAATTTTGGCGTTCATACTTCACTTGCTGACATTTCAAACACCGAGATACAAAATCTACTATGTCCCTCTTCATACGACACCACCAATAATGCTGCTTCAAGTCACAATATATCTTAGTAGCCCCCAGATGAATAGAGTACCTCAAACTATGGGCCTTCTCCATGATCAGTCTAATCAAATCACTTGTCCGAGGAACACAAATACAACCTTTTATCCTCAAAACTCCCTCGCTATCAAGAATTGCATCCTTGACTCTTTCTTTTGACACCTGGTCTCCAATCTTACATAAATCACCATCATTAAACTGTTGAGTCTGAATCTGCTTCAACAATTATGACCTAACCTCTACAAAAGCCAAAACCTTACCAGATTCTAAAATATCAAGCCTTACAAAGCTATTGGCCAAGGACTGGACGTCCCTAGCTAAAGGACGCTCGCCAACCTTTATCAAGCCTAGACTACCCATACTTACCGTCTTTCTAATCAAGGCATTTGTTACCACATTTTCCTTTCTCGGATGATAAAGAATAGTCACGTCATAGTCTTTGAGCAACTGCAACCATCTCCGTTGCCTCAAATTGAGATCCATATGATTGAATATATACTGGAGACTACGATGATTCGTGAACACCTCACAATGTACACCATAAAGGTAATGCCTTTAAATCTTCAATGCAAACATTATAGTTGCCAACTCCAAGTCATGAGTAGGGTAGCTCTTCTTGTGAACCTTCAACTACCTCGAAGCATAAGCTATCATCTTCCCCCTCTGCATCAATACGCAACCAAGACCAATCCGAGAAGCATCACAATATAAAATGAAACCCTCTCCCTCCACGAGTAGAGTTAAAATTAGAGCAGTAGTCGACAAAGCCTTGAGCTTTTGAAACTCACCTCACACTCATTTGACCATTGGAAAGCCACTTCTTTCTGGATCAATCTAGTTACTAGGGATGCAATGGATGAGAACCCCTCTACAAATCATCGATAATAACCTGCAAGGCATAAGAAACTTCAAATCTCAGACCCGATCTCCAGCGGTCTCAATCTTGTTAGGATCCACCATAATACCCTTCTTGGACACTACATGTCCCAAGAATGCTACTGAACTAAGCCAAAACTCACACTTAGAAAACTTTGCATAAAGCTTATTCTCTTTCAGAATCCCAAGCAAAATCTTCAAATGATGCTCGTGTTACTCCTTACTACAGAAGTATATCAATATATAATCTATGAGGACAATAAAAAAGGAATCAAAGTACGCTTTGCTCCCTCTATCAAGTCCATAAAAGCTTCTGGGCAATAGTCAACCCAAAAGACACCACCAGAAACTCATAATGGACATAACGTGTCCGGAAAGCTGTCTTAGGGATATCCTCCACCATAACCTACAAATGATGATAGCCGAATCTCAAGTCAATCTTGGAGAAATCTGAAGCACCCTGAAGCTGATCAAATAAATCATCAATACGAGGTATCAAGTACTTATTTATGATGGTAACCTTGTTCAACTATCGATAGTCAATACACATACGCATGTATACATCTTTCTTCTTCACAAATAACACTGGAGCACCTCAAGGATATACACTCAGTCTAACAAACCCCTTGCTCAACAAATTCTACAACTATTCCTTCAACCCTTTCAATTCAGTCGGTGCCATACGATAAGAAGGAATGGAAATAGGCTGAGTGCCTGAATCTAAATAAATACAAAAATCAATGTCACAATCAGGTGGAAGACGTGATAGGTCTATCGGAAAAACCTCTGAAAACTGACTCACCATTGGAATAGAGTCTAACATATGAGTCTTAACACTAGCATCTTGAATATGTGCCAAATAAGCCAAACATCCCATCTCCACCAAACAACGAGCCTTAATAAATGATGTTACCCTTTTCAAAGAATGACTAAGAGAACCTCTCCATTCAACTATAGGAATCCTAGGCAGAGCTAATGTAACTGTCTTGGCACAACAATTCAAAATCGTGTGATAAGGATATAACCAATCCATACCAAGAATCAGATAAAAATCTACCATATCTAAGACTTTCAAATCTGCATGAGTGTCATATCCCATCAAGGCAACTATACAAAGTCGATATACCCGATCAACCACTATGAAATCCCCAACAAGAGTAGATACATGTACCGGTAAATCAAGAGACTCACCTAATATATCCAATCTCAAAGAAAAATATATGGACACATACAAATAAGTAGAGTCTGGATCAAATAATACAGTAGCTGATCGATGACAAACCAAAATAATATATGTCATAACAACATCTGAAGCCTCTTCTTCTCGCCTATTGATATCGCTCAACTACACTTATCCGATTTTAAGTGTAGGTGGTCGCTAACAAGTATAAACCTAATTAAGAGTTGAGGTCGATCCCACAATGAGTGATACGGTAAAGAATTCAACTATGAAGTAAAAATGTGTTCTAATCGTTTGTAGGATTAAAAACTTCGCAACATAAAATTAAATCACAAAGTTTCAACAATTGACATCAAATGGGGAAAATTTAGTAACCAATTGCAACAAGGAACAACTAACACGGGAGTTAAATAGTTACTAATTTCTTAGAGTTGTTGAATCTCAATCGGTAGGATAGGTTTTGAATACAATATCCATCTCTCGATCAACTATCATGTTTCGAGTGAGTTCTCTTGAACTTCAACAAGCTTAACACTACCAAACAACCCAATTCCTTAATAAACCCACTTTCTCAAGCTGGGTTTGTAAAGATGCAATCAAATCCACTTTCTCGCTAGATTTTAAAAATGCAATCGATACAACTATCAATCATTCATTCTACTGTAACACTTCTTTCTCAAGCAAGCATAGAGAGCTAAACTAGAATTGAATTTGCAACTTCAGTTCATCAATTAAAACATGAACAAACAATTGAACCCATTTCAAAACAACATTATATTCAGTAATTAATAACACTCATTAGCTAATTAATGCATTTGACTACATGATCACACCCGTAGGGTAAGGGGTTTTAGCCAAACATAGTGGAAAGTAAGAAATCGTTACCAACAAGATTTTCCATCTGAATTTCTAACAATCTGCAATACCCAATGCCAAAATCAAAGCTAAAATCCTAAAATTTCCAATTCTAGATCTGAATATTCTCCAAGAATGTTTAACAATGTGTAAAATGTAAAAACTCTTAAAGATTCAGGAATACACTGTGCGGGAACTCCTTTTCTTCTTTCAAAAAATGAATTTATACGTTCACAAAAACTCAACACGGAGTCCAGTTGGCGAGGTTAGTCGAGCTCACCGATCAACTTGGCGAACCACCGAGTTGTGCTTCTTCTCTCCTTTTGTCCTGACTCCCTCAACAAATTGTTTTGGAAATTTAGGCGAGCTGGATCGTGATCGCCGATCCATTCGACGATTTGCCGAATCGTACTTTTGCTCGCCAAGTTGGTTTGGAATATGGGCCATTTCGCTTGAACTTTAGGCGAGCTGAAGGCTTACTCGGCGAGTGGCTTTTGCAAGCTCCAGCTTATCTTTTCTTCAGCTTTTCAAACTTTTTCTCTCCTTTTCACATCGTAATGTCCTTTCCTTGCCCTTAAGCCTTCATTGCTGCATATCAACATATTAACATCAGTTATGAGCACAAAATAGGCATTGAGGACACTAAATCATTGAATAATAAGCCCTAAATGAGTCAAAATTCTTGACTTATCAATACCCCCAACTTAAACTTTTGCTTGTCCTCAAGTAAAACACAAGATCAATCAGGTCAACAAGGATGTCTACAAATAGTGCTCCTTGAGACTCAACATGAATGCACACAAGGTTCAATCTACACATGCAATGTTCAATTGTGCACTAAAAGTTTCAAACTATGACTAGCAATCATCAAATAAAGTTCAAGCTCACAATGCTCACTTCAAATGCAAATTCATACTGAACAAGAATATTCAAATGCCCTCACATCATGAATGATTCCACACTCTTCACAAAGCCAGTCAAGGAATACAGTTGAGGAATCAAAATCAACTCTGACACGCCCAATGAGAAAAAAACATGCACGGTTTTACCCATAGGCTTCCCCATATTTTCCAACCACACATCACTCGGCTCATGAAAGATCAAAAAGGTCTTTCAAGGCTTGTAATTGGGCTGAGGGTATGTGTATGATCATTGTGGCTTAGTGACTTCTACCTTTATAAAGCATGGCTCAAAGTTCACTTCTTCTCATTTCCTTTCATTTTTTTCATCTTCACAACTCAGCCTTGGCATATTCAAAGCACACAATTTTTATGGTATAGCTCATCGGATACCCCTTTTATTTCCCCAACATTACTCAATGGATACAATTTTATTATTTATTTCTCTTTTTACTTTTTTTATGAAGGGGTTCTATCTTATTCTTCAACACAAGTCCCCAAGGGTGAATTTCACAAACTTCTTGCTCGATTTCTTTCCTCATTCTTACCACACCCCCAACTTAGACTTTTGGCCTAAAATGGCTATTCAAACAAACCAATGCTTCATGAAGGTTTTAGGTGGGGAGGACAAGGTTATTTCTGTTCATTTTCATCCAAAGAAAAGGTTAGGCTCAAATGGTGCCAAACTAGGTTCACACACTCACAAGGTGGTCACACAAAGGTATATCAATTAGGTTCACTCTCAAAATTTATGCCTAAGATCAATTCCTTCATTCATCAAAATTAGTCAATTGGACTAACAAAGCAAGTTCTAGGTATCACCGTGCACATATTTCAAGTAAACCTCACCAACAAGGTATTCAACACAGTCATCATCATGACTTTACAAGTTAAGCTCACGTGCAACGATCATTACAAAACTCACTTCGATAATCAACTAGTCACAATGAGATGCCAAGAGTTCACACATGACGTCTGCAACTCAAATTGGCTCGTTAGACTTGCACAACAATATCGGTCATCAAGAGCACTGTTCAAGTCATCGGTATTGATCGACACTCAAATGTACAAGAGAACATCAATCATACACAATCACGCAATTAAGAGAGATGCTAATGAAATAAAGCCAACATTCATTCACATTCCATTGACAATGAGAAGTTTGAACAAAAACTCTAAAACACAAAATATCCAAAAGACAAAATAAAACCAAAATACATCCAAACATCCAAAAGGATAGGTATAACAATAACATCACCCTACCAAAATAACTACACAGTGACCTCAATGTTCACTAAAAACTAAATGTATCAACAATAAAGAAAATGGAGGGAGAGTAAAAATCCCCCTGTCAGGCTAAGCCTGAGGTGAACTCTATATATCTGGGGTGGCCTCAATCTGGGCATCAGTGTCCGACTCAACTCCAGCTTTGGAGGTCTGTGCAACTATTTCCTCTGTGGGCCGAGACCCGCTCGAGCCAATCATGGATGTGTCGTGCAGTTAAGCCTCCATAGCCACCCGTACAAAATCACCCTCCAGGTCCTCCAGATTCTCAAACACCTCTTAATCATGAGCCTCTAACTCCTCCTTATCTGTCTCAGGTGTGTCAAACTCTCCATCATCTTCAGATGTAACAACATCTCCAGTCACAGTAGCTGAAGGGATATAAAAAATAGCTAGCATATCTGCACTAGGGTCCTTGGGAGCATCTACATTACCCTACAACATCGAGATATCAGTGAATGTAAGCTCATCCACATCACGTCGAAGATCGATAATATGAGCGTTCAAGGCTATTACATCCATAAAGCCACGATCTGACATCTCACACACCTCAACTCGAATAGTGAGAGCGTCCAATGCTATCTCATGGTCCATGATAATCTCCTATTGTGCTCTCAACTCCTCCTGAATAGGAGCCAATGCCGCCGCTATCACTGGTCGATCATAGAAGACACAACGACCTCAACCCTCGCAGCCCTTATATCGGCCGAATAGGTAAGGTTGCCCATTTTATTTATCATAGCCTATGTCAAGGGACGACGGGAAACAGTAGCAGGGGTAGACACTATAAAGATGGAAGAGCTGGGTATACCTGACGACTCAACTGCCGGTGTAGACATAGTAGCATCGGCCTCCATGGCCTCAACATCGACCATCGGTGAAGTGTCCACTAGAGCCTTCTTCCTCCTTTCCACTTCATCTTTTGTGTACTCAGCCTCAATCCTTTGAATGTCAGTCGAAAATGCCGGAGTCACCTCAGTATCCATCTTTACCACAAAGGGCACACTCTTTCGACAACACAAATCACTAATAAGTGCTGGAAATGACAATGAGGTTTGGTTTTCTTTTGCCCTCATCACCATCTCCTGATAAATTATCACTTCGAGATTCAACCGTTTCTTATCATGATTACAAACCAATAGTGCAGCCTTAGGATGCCAGATAATTGATTCTTTTTGTGAAGGCATCAAGGTGATCGATATGAATCCAAACCAATACCGAGCAGCCACATTCAAGTCCTTCTTCTCAATCATCACTCCCACCTCGAGTCAGGGATGAGTAGGATCACTCAACAGCGGGGTCAACAACCCCTTCAAATCATCTAATGTTTTTCTTTTGACATTGTTGGACAAAGAATGGATAGTACATGTAGTCCAGTCCAACAAATCATTAATGTCAGTTTCGCTACACTGTACCTTTTTACCTCGCACTTCTACGTAATCCACCGGTGCCATTGACCTAGATTTTTTCTTTCCTTTCGGAATCAACCCCGCACAACTCTCATAAAATTCTTGAATCCATGAAGGACATATGGATTTTGGGGATTAGTTAACTTCTGAAATTTGTGAAAGTGCAGCGTCTCCCACACATCTGGATACCATTTTACCACGCCATCCATAGGAAACCGCTTTCCTCTAAAATAGTTTGCAAGCCAGCAACATTCAGTCGGTTCATAGACCGCAACAAACGTGATGGGTCCGGAGGCAGTTGAGGTGCCTGACCTACTGTAGGTGCTGGAGGTGCTCGAAGTCTGAATAATGGGTCATGATCTGCTTTAGAATGCAATTCCGTACGCCTTCGCTTTATCAACCCTCCCTTAGTTGTTGGTGTGTGAATAGGGATCTTGGACCCCATAACTTTCTCTTTTTCAAACTCAAATGAGGTGAGATGAGTAGAGTCGATGCCCTTGTTGTCAGTTGAGCTCGAACTTGAACTGGAACTTTCCACCACTTGCTTCTTCCCTTTGCCTTCAAACTCCCCTGAGGAGGTATAGGACGAGTAGCCCAGGGAGGTGTGACCTCCGTGCAATAACAACCCTTTTGCATTTTTTTGGGGTGATGGAACTCTCACCGAAAGCTTTGGTCTAGCCATATCATTAAAAACACACAAACAAAAAATATTCGGTGGCAAAGGGTTAACGAAATATCATTTTCAAACAGTTGCAGGAAAACTCGCCAAACTACTCGGCGAGTTGCTGAGACCATCCGACGAGCAATAGAGGGCTCGTCGAAATTTAAAGAACAAAACAACAAACATTTCAGCACAAAATGGTGAGACCAAAGACCTTTCGGTGAGTTCACTTGGTGATCAAAAGGTGCATCATCGAACGTTACAGAAATAAACAGCCAAAAAAGATGTCAAAAAAGTGAGACGGAAACCATTCAACGAGCACAAGCATATCGGTGAGAGTATGGAGCAATTTACCAACATTTCATGTCAAAAGGGCTATAAGGGAGGATGGATTGTTGAACTGCCGAGCTACTCGACGAGCTCGACTTAGCTCGTCAAATTGCCCAACGTGCTAGATTTATAACCCAAAGTCCAATTTTCACCGAACAACCTTTGACAACCAATTTTAAGTATAATTTTATGCAATTCCAGCCTACCCACAATGACTATCTATCCCGGGGTACTTAGACTTCCCCCAATTGATCTGGATTTGACTAAACAATGATTTTTGCCCTTAAGAACGACGTCACCCAATCCATAATTGGGAAAATTCGAGTTGTTTGGTGGAATTTGGGTTCCTCAGACTTCACCCACACAAAACCCAACATGCAAACCTATAATTAGCACCAACCGCATTTAGAACGTTGTAACCACCTCCTATGATATGTTTTGTCAATAAGTCCATTTGGGTCATTATCTTGGCCATGTATTCATCTCATTCTTGGTTCTTTTCCATTTATTGCTTTGTCAGCCCAAGATTCAAAGAGAGACATGATCTTTCCTTGTGTACCTTACATGATTAATTTTCGTCATCTCATCAAGCAGAGCCAACACTTCACTTCTTTATTTGAGGCAGCTGAGACCGAGGTTGTCTCTGGCACTTATGAGATTCCTTCGACTACCACCGGAGATGTACCCATGGAGGATGTGGCAGCTGATGCATTAGAGGCGGAGACCGATGAGGAGCAGCTTGGGGAGCGAGATGCTACCGTATATGATGATCTGGCAGACCTAGAGGATGCGATGTTTGAGACTAACCGCTAGACATCCTTTAGAGACACCACCATGGCTAGCCCTAGTGGAGCTAGTGCTAAGGATGCACTGGGCACTGATGCTCGGACAAATGGAGCGACTGTGTAGATAGGACCCTTCTTTACCTATCTCTCTGTCGTTTTTATGGACTTTCTAATATTTTGTTGCATTTAAGGAAAATTGCATTTTTGTTTGTGGTGGGGTGAGGTATTTCCATACCTACCTCTTGTGACTACTTTTTGTATATATTGGGTTCTTGTGCTGTAAATTATGTTGTTGATTTCTATTTTATAGATGTTTGAGCTTTTGGCTCCCTGTTTTAAATGGAAAAGGTTTTTGACCCTTCTGAAAATTTTTCCCACCTCTTGTTGTGTTTGATTGCGGCTATTATTGTGCAAATTTGAGTATCGGTCATGATCAATACCGATGACTTGAATAGTGCTCTTAATCGAACAAAAATGAATATGCGGCTACGATAAGGCCAAATGAAGTTGCATAGAAAATATGTGAATTCTTTGCATCTCGTTGTGACCAGTCGATTATCGAATGAGTCTCTTGTGATGAACATTGCACACTAGCGAAAGTGTGTAGTCTTGTTTGATATTGGTGCCAATGCCTTCTGTGATGAGCTTACCGTGAACCTTGTGTGATGCCACCTATAATTTGCCCCGTTGGTCTTGTTGACTAAGTGATGCAAGCTCTTGAAATGATCTTAAGCAACAATTTTGTAGAGTGAAACAATTTGACAATATACTGCTTTTGTGGCCAACCTTGTGAGTGTGTGAACCTTGCTTGAACCCCTTTTGAGCCTTATCCTTTTCTTGGAAGAAACTTGAGCAAATGAGACCTCTCTTTATTCATTCACCCATAATTCTCATGAAGTGTGGTTTGTTTGAGTAGCCAACTTAGGCGGCCTACGTTGGGTGTGGTGAAAAGAGAAGGTAAATCAAGAAGTGTGAAGAAATTCCCCTTGATCCATGGTTGTGAAAAAGATGGAACCCCTCCATACAAAGAAACAGAAAAAGAAAAGAAGAAGGAAAAAGAAAAAGAACGAAAAAAAAGTTGTGAAAGTTGCAAAAGAAATGGGGTGTCCGTTATTCCATGTGAAGTGAATAATGGGGTGAATTTTGAGCATGAGTGAAAATGATGAAGAAAAGGAAAGAACATGATGTTTACACCACATTTCATGAAGATAACAACCACTGAACCTAAATGATCATACCTTTACACTCAACCCCGTTACAAGCCTTGAAAATACCTTTTTGATCTTGGGTGAACTGAAGTGATTGCTGATTGGAAAATAAGGGCAAACCTATGGGTGAAGCTATGCATGTGTTCATCTTTTTGAGTGTGAGAGTTGTATGTGATTCCGGAGCCTCAATGTGTTGAACCATTGTGTGTGAATATGGAATCATCTTTGTTGTGAGGGCATTTAAGCATCTTTGTTGAGCTTGAACTTGCATTTGAAGCAAGTATTGTGAACTTGAAAATCTTTGATAATGGTAAGTCACAACTTGAATCTTTGAGTGCACAATTGATCCTTAAATGAGTAAGTTGAGTCTTGTTGTGTGCATTCATGATTGAATCTTTTGTAGCACTATTTGAGACATCCTTTTTGAACTGCTAAACTTGAGTTTTACTTGAAGACAAACAAAAGTGTAAGTTGGGGGTATTGATGAGTCCGAGATTTGGACTCATTTAAGGCTTTATTTATATAGACTTAGTGTCTTCAAAGGCTTATTTTGTGCCAATAACTGATGTAAAACCCTTTATTTTCAGGTATATGGATTGAGGAACGAAGAAAGGACACTAATTTGCAAAAAGGAACAAAACATGCTGAAAGAATGAAGAAAGGGAAGCCTGGTGATCGCCAAGTCTACTTGGCGGTCGCCGAATGGCTACTTGACCACCTAAAGTTCCAGTTTGCCAATCCCTGAAGGAAAGAAACAAGTTGCCGAGAGAAAGGAGCAGTCAGCGGATTGCCGAGTGGTTCCGCGATGCGAAGTTAGATCACCAAAAGTTACAAACCTTGAGGTTGCTGAATGCCAAGGTAGAAGGGCGATGGAAATGACCAAAGGGTGGATCGCCGAGTGGTTCGTTGAGCCCGACTTACTTCACCGAGTGACTCTTTGCAGCACATTTTTGGCGACTATAAATACATTTTTGAACATTTAGTTTAGTATCGGAGATCATAATATCTTAGTCTATTATTAAGTTTTGAACTAGGAGACAAGTTTTCTCTAGTTTTCCTTAGCTTTGAAGAATTCAAGTTTTTTACTTTTGAGAAATTGGAAGTGGGTCTTTGAGATTCTTCAAATTAGACCATTATAAAGACAAAATCAATCTTACCCAGTTGATGGAAACTCAATTTGGTAACGATTTTTATCTTTTTATGATGTCTAGCTAAAACCCCAATTCTTGGGGTGTGATTATGTGATTATGGGCTCATTTAGTTTATGAGTATTGCTATTTGTTAGTTTAAATGTTATTTGGAAGTGAGTTCAATTATTAATTGTGGTTTAATTTAAGAATTGTAGTTGCAAATGCAGTTCTACCCTTTTGTTTTTGGCTTGCTCGAGAGAGAGATTTAAGAGTATTGATTGATGCTCTGTGGGTATTGGGTTGTCATGGGTTCAGCTTAAGAGAGTGAATCCTAAACCCAATTCCACACATTCAGCTCGAGAGAGTGAATGGACTAAGGTGTGGGTTGTTTTTATTTTGCATGCTTGTTGATGTTCAAGAGAAATCGACTTGATTCGGGGTAAATTGTTTGATAGAAAGTTTACCTCTTCTATAGTCTGGCTTACTCACTAATATTTACCTATTCTCTAATAGTTGCAATTACCCATTTGTCTATATTAGCCTATAATCGAATCACATCCCAAGAACCCGTCTCACTATTGTTAATTCATATTGTTTATTGCTGTTTGTAGTTGATAATTTCAAACCAAAACCCCTATTTGACATTCGTGTCACCCCCTGATTTGAATAATGTCTTTATTCGACAATTTTTATTCCTATGACTGATTTGATCAAGTTCACACTTTCCTATTGAATCTTAAACACGTACCGCTCCATGTGGGATTCAACCCCAACTCATTTAGTTGGGTTTTATACTGATTAATGACCGTTGATGCTTAGAATTGGTTGAAGTGTCTTTGAAACCTTATTAATTAGAAACCTCTTTTCTTCTTTCAAAACATAAATTTATTGGTTCCCAAACACTCAACACAGAGTCCAGTTGGCGAGGTTATTCGAGCTCACCGATCAACTCGGTGAACCTCCAAGTTGTGCTTGTTCTCGCCTTTTGTCCTGACTTCTACAACTAATTGTTCTGGAAATTTAGGTTAGCTGTATCGCTATCGGTGAACTATCATTTTGCTCGCCAAGTTGGGTCGAAATTCCCAACTCATCACCTACCCGAAAAACCATAACAGTGAGCATGACCGCCCTCAAACTGTAAACCTCTGTGACCACAACCTCGAACAGAATGGGAACCACCTCTACCAGAATGATAACCAACTCTGCCACTCTGTACACCTCCTCTAGTGGGATGTTGTGCAACCCTGAAAGTCAAAGTTTGAGAACCCTGATGCGAGCCACCATTTCTGGTCCCAGGGTAATCTCTCACAAAATGTCCTATATCACCACACTCAAAACACCCCTTATAAGACGAAGGCTGATGAGAGGAACCTGAATGACCAGAATTCCCTCTACAGCCTATAAGTTTGGAAGATGAACCTTGTGAAGTCTGCACCAAACTTGAAGAACTATGCCTAGCGTAATCAGTCTCAGACGTTGGTATCACAACATGAATGAATTTGCTAGATTAAGAGTGATAACCTCTGGTTGAACCTCGACTCCTAGGCGGAGTACTACCAAATTTACCAGAATGATGGCCCCTCTTGCCCTCATGCTGCTCAAATCCCTCATGTCATATCATCTCTAACTCTTTGGATGCATCTACCACCTTATGTAATGGAACAATAGAAGCACCAACCTGAAAAACTCCCAGACAAATCAGAATAATCAGCCCCTTAACAAACTTTCTCATTCTCTTAGCCTTAGTGGGAAGCATCATTGAAGCATGCCTAGACAAGGCATGAAATTTACCATCATACTCTATGGCTGACATACCATCTTGATGCAAACCCTCGAACTTGGCCCTCTTGCACTCCCTCTCACTGCATGGAACAAACTTGGCTAGAAACACCTCAGTAAACTGAGTCCATGATAGTGGAGGTAATCCAGTTGACCTATTACTAATATAATCCCTCCACCACTGCTTGGCAGGGTCTATCATCTAAACATTGTGTAGTCAACTCCATGAAATCACTAATCCAAGATTATGCAACCACTCATGACATTTAACTATAAATTCATATGTATCCTCAGTTAAGTCACCCGTATAAGTCGGAGGATTCATCACTATGAACCTTCTGAAGGCCTTTTGTTCATCAATGGTCATGGAAGGCCTATTAGCCAAATATATGCAATTCCATACTATCTAAACGGGGAGTTACCACAACAACTTGGTGAGTCCTGGGAGTATGAGAATCTGGAGCAACCATTGGATCTGGAGTTTGACCTCCAACACGGGTCTGTGAAGCATCAGAGGTGAAAGGCAATATTCCCGCCAGAGACATCCCTTATAGGAGTCCTCGCATACGAACCAAGGTATCTTGAATCACCAGGGTGGCAATGAAACCAAGTGGAGCCTGAGCTTGTCCATCCCCCTTAACACGATCCTGCACATCCCTATGAATAACATCTGCAATAGGAGGTACTACGCTACCATGGCCTTCGGTAGTTGTTGGAAGTTGGCCTTCCAAATGTGCTGCAATACAACCCCTACCCTTGCCTCGATCTTGACCTCGCTCCCTGCCTCTACCTCGGGTAGTGATCCCAGAAGCAGGCTCATGAATAGGCTCCTGATCACCAATTGCATATGTACGAGTCCTCACCATATTAGAGAGAATGAGACATCAAGATTATAACTTCAACAAAGTTAAGTGTGCACGATATGGAATGAAAGAATAGAATTTTCCTAAATATCCTATAGCCTCTCAAAGATAAGTATAGATGTCATCATACCGATCCGTAAGAATCTACTAGACATTGCTCTTGTACTGGTGAGATCGATAAACCTAGGGATCTGATACAAATTTTTCACAACCAAAAATTCACATGCCATGGTGCTGATTATATTCCCAACCGATAGGTAAGCCAACCCACAAGTTTTACCAATTTATCTAAATAATTAAGGTAAAAAGGTAATTAACGAGTAAAACACCTCAAATACTAAGTCTTTCGTAAGTATTAAGTGGGGAAAGCTAAATACCACCCAAGATTTTGGTTTCATAAGTACAAGAACTTCTAAAATACGGTGCAAGTCTGAAACTAAATTGACAAGCCTAAACATAACAAATATCATGTATGAATACAAAAGTAACATAATGAATAATAAAATAGAGGGATGTATGGGCTGCGGAGATCCATGTAGCTCACCACAACTCTAAGATACTCCAAGCTCGGATTCAAAAATATCCATGGGATGCACTCATTTTCGAAATCAGATCTGCACCACACAAGACACTTAGCATGCATATTAAGATAATAGAAATACGAGAGAATTTAAAAGACAAATCATATCAAAAAGTTCTATAAAATGAAGCGTATGTCTACATAGTCTCAATAGCCGTCTACTACATCAAGAGTGATCGGGACTTAACCCTCGAATCACATACAATATATGAAAAGTAAAGACTGAGAGCGATAAAAGGCTCGGTCCTCAAAATATGAGGACTCACCAACACTAAGTACAACCAAAGTGATTTTTAGCCACGAGGATGAGAAAGTGGAAGGTCGGACCCTATATTTGAGAAACATTGTAGGCAAGAGTATGCGTTAGTACAAAGATGTACCAAGTATGATAACAATGTATAAAGATGTGAGATCATGCTAAAAATGACCTTTTTAATGATATGCAATGACCAACCTAAAACCATAAGAAAAGGTTAGAAAACATCATAAGAATCATGGTCAAATGCAAGTATACTAATCCTTTGAAACTTGTAAAATACTTCTTGAAGTAACCTTAGTTCATCATTATGTTTGTTTTGGGAAATTAGACTTAACTAACATAGAGACCATGTGAGTTATCACATGGAATTCGGTGTTCTCCCTAAACCGAAAAGAGGTGTTCTCACTTGCCAAGGTAAGAACTATGAACATTCAAGCTTAGATGGATCTACTAGCTAATGTCTATCTAGACAAACCTATGGTGGCATATTCATCTTATCTTTAAGCTTAATTCCCATGAAAGAGTCATTAATCATATTCATCTTATCTTTAAGAATCGCCTCTTGCCCTACACTATGGAGAAATGGGTAATCACCTCTTGTCTTTCATTAGAGGTCATAGGTAATCGCCGCTTGCCTCATCATTATAATAGCTCCTTACTTTGATCCCTTTTTAGGTTAGAAGACCTTTCAACCTTAGAATCCTTTATGTGAGAAAACCTTTCACATTCATGTATTGATTAATTACATGAGAAAACCTTTCACAACAATTATCAAAGACAATCATCATTTATTCTTTACTCTCAAAGTAACTTACATCATATTTAATCAATTTCATGAGAACATGCATATTTTCATAATTCACCTTTCATAGTTCAAAACCCACTTTAAATCCTGAAAATAAAAATAACATGGGTTAAGCATGTATTCGTGGGGATTCATCTTAAAATTATGGAATTATCTCAATTCAAGCATAATAGATCATTAAACAATCAAATGAAACAACATTAAAAGGAACCCATGAAATGGAAGAAAACCCTAACTTCAATTGGAGATTTCTAACTTATAAATTGGGGAATTTAGGAACTCTTGGAGGAAAGGGCTCCATAGATGAAGACTATCATACTTTAATGCCAAAATCTTGGATTCAATGGTGGAATTGGAGACTTGACTTGAAAACCCTAGTCTTTTTCTTCAAGCTTCTAGAGAGAGAAATATTGGAGAGGATGAACTTGTTCTTCTTTTGGGGAATTGAAAGAATGAATTGAATTGGGTGTTTTTTTTGGGGGGGGGGGTAGGGGTGGGGAGTAAAAACCTTAATATAAGGCATTGGGTTAAAGGTAAACCCTAGTCTTCTTCTTCAAGGTTCTAGAGAGAGAAATATTAGAGAGGATGAACTTTTTTCTCCTTTTGGGGAATTGAAAGAATGGATTGAATTGGGTGGTTTTTTTTGAGGGGGGGGGGGGGTGTAAAAACTTATACAAGGCATTGGGTTAAGGGTAAAATGACATGGTTATGAATTAAAATAATTTGGAAAAGACCCAAAAGTCCTTGACTTAAAAACTGACGAACCCTACTTCACTTCTGCCGGAGCCATTAGGTAAGGAGGAATATAGATAGGTTGCGTATTTGGGAGACGGTTAATACCAAAGTCTATTTCCTTTTCAGGAGGAATACCAGGTAGATCATCTAGAAACACTTCTGAAAACTCATTTATAACAGGAACCAACTCAAGAGTAGGGGTTTTAGAATTTGTATCCCTCACCCTAACTAGATGGTATATGCAACCCTTAGAAATTATCTTTCTAGCTTTATGACAAAAAACAAACCGACCTTTCGGGATAGAATTTCCCCCTTCACACTCTAGGATAGGCTCATTTGGAAACTGAAAGTTGACCACTTGGGTTCTACTATCAATAGAAGCATAACAAGAATGCAACTAATCCATACCAAGAATGACATCAAAATCTAGCATATCAAGCTCTACAAGATCAACATGAGTGACTCTATCGGATAAGGAGATGGGACAATTTCTTTAGACTCTCTTAGCAACAAATTCACCGATAGAAGTAGAGAAAGAAAACTGATCTAACAACACATCCAGAAGAATATCAAAACTCATAGCCACATATGGCATAAAAAAAGACAAGGTAGCACCGGGATCAAGCAAAGCATAAACATCAAGACGAATGACTTTTAACATACTAGTAACCACATCAGGATAATCCTTTTGCTTATGACGAGTCTGAAGTGCATAGAATCTATTTTGCTTCTGACTACCACTAGTACCGGATGACGGATTTACTTGATCCCGCCCATGACTATCTCCCTCATTCTAGTAACTGTGGGGAAATCTCTAAGCTTGTGATCCGTCTTACAACAACCAAAGCAAGCTTTGGAACCGGCTAAACATCTACCTGCATGCTTCCTTCCACACTTAGCACAAATAGGCAATGAAGATCCACTACTGTTTCCTCCTTGAGGCTTAGGATTGTACATCCTATCTTTTTTGAACTTAGGTGGAGCATTGGAGGAGCCTTGACCGGAAAACCTTTGTCAGAACCTAGAATGACTATGTCTGTCGGACCTTGAATCTGGGAAGTTACCATCACCGATCCTTGTCTTTTTAGTCGCCCTAGGTTTCACCCCTAAGTTTCTTCTCTTCTATTTGTTGAGCATGTACCATTAGATGAGAAATGCCAATATCATTGATAAGCATGGCGGTACGACATTCTTTAAGTACCATATTGGATGCTCCAAAATGAACTTACTCATCCTTACCCTAAGATAGACAATTACAGTAAGAGCATACCTAGATAATTGTGTGAACTTCAAAGCGAATTCCTTTCTCATGTACCCTTGACGAAGGTTGGTAAATTCAAGCACCTTTGCCTCCCTCATCTAAAAGGGAAAAGCCTATCAAGGAAAGTAACCTTAAACTTTTCCAAATCGAGAGGACCCGCATCAACTGCCCTCCCTTCTTTCCATTGGTTGAATAAACTTTAGCAACACCCTTAAGTTGGTAAGCAGACAACTTCGCCTTCTCTACTGGCGACACTCCCATAATCATAAAGACCTTATATACCTCATCAATGAACTCTTGAGGATCTTCCTCAACTTTAGGACCATGAAACTCCGGGGGATTCATTCTAGTGAAGTCCCTCACTCTAGATTCCACCATACCCACATTTGAGTTCACTGGGCCACAACCTCCCTATTGGCTTGAGCCGTCATGGCTTGAGGCAAGACTTGAAAAGCAGCCCTAAACTTTGCATTAGTCACTTGATCGGACAAAGGATCGACTCGAACTTGAGGAGCTTGTGGAAGAGCTTCTTTTTGCTCATTCTTTTTCACATTCCTCGTAACGTATACTCTTCGAGGGGCCATTTCCTAAAAAGCATTAGATATGGATTAGGAGAAAGGACATATAGATCTACACTCTATCATATGACTTAGAGTAATGAAAGAAGTGGAGTTTCCTAATCATCTTGTGCTGCTTATTCATAAATATGGCGCGCTTCAGACTTATGAACAAGACTCTACTCGACGTGGCTTATGAGACATCTAAGACCTTTCTAGACCTTGTGCTCTGCTACCAAGTTTATCACGACCCAAGGTACCCCCTATATATAACATGACACATAGGACCCCGAGAGGCCCTACACAAGCCACTTAGCATGCGTAAACAATATGATAGAAATTCAATAGGATAAAAGACAATTCATATCAAAGAGTACTATAAAACAAAGTGGAAGTCTATATAGTTTCAATAGCCATCTACTATATAAAGAGTGACTAGGACGTAACCCTGACATCACATACAACATCTGAAAAGTAAAGATTGAAAGAGATAAAAGGTTCAGTCCTCAAAACATGAGGACTCACCACCACTAAGTATAGCAAAAGTGACTTCTAGACACATGGATGAGAAAATGGAACGTCGGACCCTACATTTGAGAAATAATGTGCGCAAAAGTATGCGTTAGTACAAAGATGTACCAAGTATGATAGCAATGCATAAAGATGTGAAATCATGCTAAAAATGACCTTTTTCATGATATGCAATGACCAAGCTAAAATGTGATGACCCAAAAAAATGAACTAGGTGAATTAGAGCCTCTCATGTGTTTTGATGGTTGGTCATGTGGTGTTTATGGTCTAAATCAGTGTGTATTGGTGTGAAGCATCTGGGGATGACCCTAGGGGTTGAACATGGGTTTCGGGATTTTAATGTGTGGGTACAACTCCCAAAGGACCACCCTAAGGGTCCTTGAAGAGGACCCAAGCATTGACCTAAAAGCTGTAAAAAAAATAGCATCCATCCACGAGACCCATTGACGGGGCGTGGATTGGCTTCGTGAGTTGAGACTTAGTCTCCTCACCAAAGCCTCCCCAACACACTCTCTGAACCTTTTGACGAGTAGCCAGGACGGGCCGTCAATCCATCCACGGTCTGTGGATGGTGGCCGTCAATTGGCACTTTGCTGCTGTCCAGAAGTCTGCCTAGGTAAGTGAGGGTCAACTTCAAATGGTCATATCTCATAGCTCAAAACGAATTAGGTGGTCTATTAACTATCCAATTAAATTTTTTTGAGTCCTCTTTCCAACTCCACCGAGTTTGCCTCATTACGATCTCGGAGTAAAAAGTTATTCCCGAAATAGTGAAGCACTGTCAGGCTGGAAATTCTTCACGACCCATTTGACGGGCCGTGGTGATGATGACGGTCTATAGACATGACCTTGGAGTTTTCTTGGCCATTGGGAGGTTGGAAAGCCTTAGGGGAGCTACTGCCTAGGGAGCACGGGAACCTTATGGGCCGTGGTCCCCCTTCACGGTCCGTAAAGTCTTCCTTGGTCCCTGACGGGGCTGCCCTAGTGAGGGGTTTTTATGTAATTTCATTTTAATTGTTTATTATTTGGGGTTGATTTTAAATGGTTTATATGATAAATATATAAGGTTTTAAGTTCTTTAACAAGTCATTTACTCTCTTTAGACCCAAATCAAAACCCTATTTCCTTTCTCTCCCAAAGTCTTCTCTCTAGAAACTCCTTTGGAGCTCAAGCTCAAGTCAAGCTAGGGTTGAAAATTTCATGGTGTTTCTTCTTCAATTTCGTTTGGTTCTTGAAGATTAAGGTATGGGGACTCTTCATCTTTGATTCCTTTTTCAATCAAAGAGTCAATTCAAAAGATTTCAAAAGTTGTTCAAAAACTCAAAAACAAATCTAATTTCAGTTCTAGCATGAGTTCTTGCATTAATTGATTTTAAATGATGTTTTATGTTGTTATTAATGATTATTGATGGTTTTAAGAAAGAAATCTTCATGAACCCATGTCTTCTTAAATTCTCTAAATTTGGCCTAAAGTCCGTCTATTGATTTTGAGTAATTAATGAAGGATTATTGAGTAGTTTTATATGAGATGTTCTTATATGATCTTAGCTATGTTGAATTGTTGGAAATTGTTATTGAATTGTATACTGTGAGGTAGTAGCCTTGAATGGTCATAAATTGGGATTTAGCCTTTATATTGGTTATTGGATATTGTTTAACTTAGCTTGTATAGTTGAATGTTTTTACTATCATTGTTATTGTATTGATTAATTGTAGGGATATGAGGATGATTAAGATAGCTATGGAAAGAGGGTAAGCTGACCTAACTTGATGAATATTGTATAATTGGCAAGGAACTGACTATTGTGGCTTATGGCATTTGAAAGGTGGTAAGTTGGCTTGATCTCTTAATATTGCTATAATTGCTTCTTAGATTGGATCAACCTTTGGTGGAAGTGTTGCTTGTTGCTTTTGAATTGTGGTTGTGGCCATGGAGGGCATTATATGAGTATTGTTGTATTGTTGTGTTATTATATATATAAATGAATCTATATGTAAAGATATATATGAAGGTATATGTAAAGTTCTATATGAAGCTATATCTAAAGTTTTATGTGAAGCTATATGTGAAGATATGATGTGAATGAGTTTATGTGATCTTGTGATGATCATATGTAAAGTGGATAGCATTGTGATCTAAAGTATAATTTCTCATGATGTATATATTTATTGCTGTTGGATTATGAAGTTTCCTCAGATGATAAAGTTGTGACTTGATTAGTAGACTAAAGTGTCTCTTCTTGTTACTTAAAGTCTTGAATGCATGAATGTGTGAAGTGGGCTAGAACTAAGAAATGGTGCCTTTTCTATAAATGCTAAAAGAGGAATTTTAGGCCAAGACTTAAATCGGCAGAATTAAGAAATGGTGCCCTTTCATAGGTCTAGCTTCCTAAGTAAATGGATAACCTTGAAGGATGGGCCTTTGGGCGATGTTCCCTTCTTGAGTGAAATGATAGACTTAGAGATGGATAGAGCTGGAATGACATGAGGATCTTTATCTAAGAAAGTTAAATGAGCTATCCTTATGAACCTTGATTGACTATGACTAAGAAATAGGGTCTTTCTTGGGAAGAAGTACTATATTGAAATGACCCAAAAGGTTCTTAAAAATGTGCTTCGAAAGTTACCGGAAACTTGTTTAGCTATATCAAAAAAAAAATCCGTTTCGTTTTTCTAAAATCCGACTTCATATTCTTGTTTAGGGGGTCAAATTGAGTGGGAAATGGGTCTAACCCAAATTTTAGAGCAACCGTATCATAATCCGAAATTTTCAAGTGAAGCCTTTTTCGAGGGTCTACTTTGGAGGGTCATATCTCCTAGCACACAAATAATTGGGTGGCCCATAACATATCCATGGAAAGCCCTTGGAGTTAGCTACCTAACGCACTTTGTTTCATCTCATTCGGAGTTCTGAAGAAGTAGTTATGCCCATTTTCGTAAAATCTGTCTGGCAGAAAATGCAATTTCCAGTGAGCGTTTTTACTGTTCACCCGCCTCATTTTTTTTTCTAAGTGTTGGACCATTTTTCCAAAGGGCATATGTTATTTCCTATATACCATTAGTTCAATTCCCATCTCTAAAACATTTCCCAAAACACCTCTCCCATACTTAGACACATTTTCTCTCAAGTTCTCTCAAGAACCCTAATCCAAAACC